>NC_064600.1:5473156-5608156 GCF_943734735.2 Anopheles gambiae | reverse complement strand
ACAAAAAAAAAACTCCATTTTCAATACGTCCTGTCCAAACCGTCCAAAACAAGCGCCGATTGCTTTTGGCTGTGCACGGTGCGCGCACGGTGACCACAAATTTATACCCGCCGGTGGTTAGATTTGACATCCGCCTGTCATTAGTAGGGCAGTGCATTAGGCAAATAATGCACCCCCACTCCCACCCCCCTCACAAAACTGGGCCAATTTGGGGGCCTCGAGTTCGAATTGATTCGCCCCGACCAACCAGCAGCCGATGGGTTCCACATTTCCACGGCGCGACATGCACACGGTTGATCGTTTCGCCGTTGCGGCCCCTCGTTTGCTCCTGCTGCTGGTGCTGCTGGCAGACTACACCACTACGGCATTACGGAGCAACGTTTGGAGCTACGCTAGTGCTTGGTTTCGCGCCACGCTAGAGCAGACGCTTTAAATTAGCCTAAAAGAGGCAAGTGTGAGTGAAATTTTAGGGATTATCACATATCTGCTGAGCTCAAAGTTAATTGGAAAAAATCGGAGAGGATCATAAATTACCGTGTTTTTACTCATTTTGACTGGCCACTAGTTTAGCTTTCGTGTTTAAAGGCTGATTTAAAGGATAGGAACTTAAAATGTGTAAAACAATGTAACAAACATTTTTGTTTTATTTTTGTAGCTACTTATTGCATCTAAAACACCTTCTCCAAGAAGAATACATCCCTCATCTGAACCTTAAATTCCTGCAAACAGGTCCCAGGCTGGCTCGTTTTAAAGTATTTGTTTTTGTTTGGTTAACATATATATCCTTGCACAGGACACGCTTTTCCAAAAAAAAAACAAAAACAAAAGAAAAAAGCGAATATCCTTGAAAGCTTTCGACGAACGCTTTCCTACGTGGAACTTACTGAAAGCTTAGCGCGATGACTTTTCCGCGGACAAAACATCGCAAAAGCATCATAGCTTTCCGATGCAAGCCTCCGGAAGAAAAGCTCCATTGCGGAAGCTTTACACCAGGGATGTCAAACTTTCGGTGTGGCCCGCGACCGCTTGAACCAAAATTTATTTATTTCGTCAAATTTAAATCAATTTTCCCCTAAATTCCCTAAAAGGTCTAAATTCCCCACCGGTTGAAAATCGGTGTGTTATACCATTTCCGGTGAATAGATTTGTAAGCAACACATATTTTATGAAGAAAAAAAATTAAAGAAACAACCCGCTTTTTAGCTTCAAACTCAGACAAAACCGAATATGTCCGGTTGCAAAACAAACAAACAAAACAAACACGCGTTACTTTCGATAGATCGTCACAAACGATCTCGAGCTTTCCTTGAGGCAGCCTACCAAGACCAATACGATGAAATAAACTGGAGGCGTATGACTCTGTGTTTTGGTCGCCGTAATGAGGATGAGGATTTCAATAGAGATAGGCAGGAAGGGAGTAATGGCTACGGAGGGATTGTATGACACCTTGCACAATCGGGGTCAAATGAAGATTTATCTAAGGCTGGACTGAACTAGACGAGCCGACATACAGTAGCACCTTGGACAGCAGGACAGGTTGTAGGGCTACGCTACTAAATTTAAAAGATTCCCTTCACTGTAAAGAGTACTCTGAAAACAATCTCTAAACTCAAAAACCCTAAACCCCTTAACCTAAAACCGAAATCAAACCCAATCTGGTCCTGACACCATTACATCACCTTTTCTGATTCAAGAACTGCACTTGACCTGATATCTGTCCATCACCTGGTTACTGAACCTATGCCCGTCCAATACTGAACCAATACTGAACCCAAACCGGTTCAGGAAATGATACTGGTCATACAGATCCAGGAACTGATCTTAAACCCATACCGGTACTGGAACTGATACTAAACCCATACCAGACCTATACCCTGTCATAAACCCATACTGGTCCTATAACATATCATGAACTCATACTGTTCCTGGAACCAATCATGAACCCATACTGGTCTTCGAACCTATCATGAACTCATACCGGTACTGGAATCAATCATGAACCTGTCCTGAAACCGATCATGATATCAGGATATACCATTCCTCGAACCGATCATGAACCCATACCGATCCTCGAACCTAGCATGAGCCCATACCGGTCCTGGTACTAAGCATGAACCCATACCGGCCATGGAATCAATCATGAACCCATACGGGTCCTGGAACCTATCATGAACCCACACTGGTTATGGCACTGAAAGTAAAAAGATAAAGAACCTGGTACTGATACTGAACACATACCGGTCCTGGAACTACTCATGAATCCATATCGGTCCTGAAACTGAAAGTAAATTCATAAAGGACCTGGAACTGATACTGAACACATACCGGTCCTGGAACCGATCATAAACCCATACTGATCCAGAAATAGCTCCCAATTTCATTTATGTTCAGGGACAGTTCCAGGCACTGTTATGGATTGGGATTCGGAACGATATTTGGACCTGTTCCAGGTCTTGAACTGATAAAATCTAAGTTCCAGTCGACAAACCATACCCGGTAGTAAATTTGCAGCGTAGGAATTAGCGTAGGAAATTTAGTAGAATTTGTACAGCGATAATATCATACAAAAACTTGGCTGCGACCCGAGGTTCTATTTCTTAGTAGCATTTTGGCCCACGAGATCAAATGGGTTTGACATCGCTGGCTTATACTCTTGCTAGCGTTATTATTATTTTTTTTTTTCAAAATTCCCCTTTTTCTCCGTCTTTAAATGCAATCGGAAATTCAAAATACTCTACGGCCGGTGGTAATGTTTCATTGTAAATATATATATATATTTCAAACCGTACATTAATAACAGACGTTAACAATACATCGACTCATACACATATCAAAACATATCCCTCTCCTAATCGATATTTCCCTCGCTACGCGTATTTCCCTGGTGGTCGCGCAGCTCTTGTGCATGTTACAAAAATTGTACCGAATGTTTGCTTTGTTTTCCACTAAATACCTGTATATAATGTTATGAAACCCTTTTGTTTTTCAGCGAGCGATTTAGCAATGCTGCACCAGGCGTTGCCGTGGAAGATGTCTTTTATCTGAGTCATGTCTTTTTTTTTTTAATCTTTTTTCCTTGTTACCCATTTCTTACGATTAGAAGCAGCGAAAGGTTTTTAAGCAAGCCAAGCCCGTAGCGAATGGAATTTTAGCGTACTTTTTGTCGTGGCTAGCGAATGCCATGTTTAGTAGTTTGCGGTCATGCTATGCACGTGTTGCATATGATTGTATAAATTTCTAGACAATAAATCGCCCCAACTTACTGGTATATATATATATATATATATATGAATAGTAGAAACATCAGCTTAAAACAAAAAAAACTCCTGATTGCACCATGTTTGCATATGTGTTAATTAATGATAGCTAGCATAATACGCACAATAAGCATAAACGATTTCTTACTGCCACTTGTAATGGACCATTTCATAACTGTTAACATTTCACCTAACTTCTGCTGTCTGAACGTTGTTTACTATCTTCATAAAAAAAAAAACAAAAAAGGAATCCATTTCCCTAGCTGGTGTGATGTAACGATGATATGGCGATGTGCGTTCCGGTATCAGTAGTTTACACTTCGATTTCAAAGTGTCTATTTTTGTAAAATGGTATGAAAAACCTCTCCTCGCTTTCGACCTTTGCTTTAACACCCTATAACATTGGAAATGTAAGAAACGTTACATCGTTACAAAAATTGTACCACTATCTAGAATGTATATGAATAGCATAGCTCGTAAGTCGTAAGCCCTTGTACATCGTTACTCTGTCCTCTCTCTATCGCACTTTCTCCCTTTTCTTCCTTGTCTGGAACATCATTTACGGCTAGAAAATATATCCACGCGTGTGTGTGTGTGTTTGTATGTATATAAAACATCGTTCCCTGTCCCTTACACACTTCTATCATACGCGGAAGCACACGAATCGAACGGGAGACAAATTGGCACCGTATTCGCCGGCTTCGTCGACTTTTTTGTTCTTGCTCCAGCGACAGGTGGTAGTCGCAGCAACCGGCGGGCGGTGTAAGTATAAACAAGCTGATTGCGCACTGCTTTTAAATCAATTATTTCCATTTTTTGTTGGAAACAGGTTAAGTGTGAGTGATGAAAGTGTACAAACGTAGGCAGCGGTCACAATTGAATTAATTTGATGGAATTAAAATTGATCTAATTTGCCTATTTCCGGCAACAATTGATACCAATCTTAACCTTTATCGGCTTGAATCTGCCTGGCGGGAAAGCAAAGTGTACAAAAAACGAACGTTCTAGTGAAGATCGAACGCAATATGATAGGCCTGTAAGGCTAGGGGCAGGTTAAACTGGTGCCGTTGTGCAAGATTTGTTGCGCTTCGTAAGCGTGTGTTTGTTTCTCGGCGCTTGTTTCGGCCCTACATGATCACCGATATCGTGGCGGCTCGCACATCGGCCACCGCATTCACGGCGAAGATTTCGTAAAAGCACAGCCCGTACGTGTACAGCAGGGCGGGCGGGATGCGGTACCGTTCGGCCAGCACGGGCAGCAGGAAGTGCTTCGAGACGTACGACACGACCAGCCCCAGCGCCCAGTAGTTGTCCGTGCTGGACGCGACCAGGGTGAGACCGGCGGCATTTAGCAGCAGCACGCCGGTCGCCGTGTGCTCGCCGATGTGGCGCCGGTTCAGATCGCGCAGCACGTTGCACACGCCGTACGCGACCAGGGCGGTGAGCGGCAGGGCGTACCCGAGCGCGGTCCGGTACGGCAGGGCCGGGCCAAGCGTCTGCTCCGGCTCGAGGTAGAGCTGCGCGTTCAGCAGCGGCAACGGGCCGACCCGGGCGACCAGTGCCGCCTGGTCGTACAGCAGCCGCAGCGCTTTGCCGGGCTGCGGATGGCTGTAGCGCACGATGCCGAGCGCACTGTACGCCAGCAGGCACCAGAGCATCAGCCAGACGGCCGGCGGCCCACCGGGCGCACCGGTCGGGCCGGGCAGGTACTTGAGCGACCAGCCGGTAACGGCCGCAAGCACCACGTGCCCGAAACACGTGGCAATGCTGGACAGCTGGCTCATCGGGGAAGCGCACGCGTGTATCTAAAATGAGTTTGAAAAAAGAAATTAATAAAAATTGATAATGCACGTTGTTTCGTTTGCCTTTTGGGGTACGGTTCGCGCACAGGACACTCACGCGTGACGGTGACGGCAAACAGTTCGAGTCCGGTTAATTTGGCACCAAATTGGATATGGAGGGGAAGGGGGTGGGGCAGGATGTAAACAGTCTTGGCGAAGAATGGTGGCTACTTTTAACTCGAAGCTACACAAATAAAACAACTACGGAATGCACAAACTATCACACATCGGCACCGGTTGCTGCACCGGGCAGCGGGGAAGCGGGCGGCAGAGACGCTTGCCAACCGCATCGGTCAGCTCGGGCGGGGGACGAAAATACAATCACACGCCGCACCACCACTCCGTGGACGAGAAACTGCGCGCTACCGCACCACCGCCACCACCATCGTACGGTCGCTCGTATCGTAAGGAACGGGAATGTGCGTGCCGGAACGATGGCGGGAGGCCACTCTTGGATTATAAAGGAGGCTTGGGGAGCTTGGGGGGGAGGTGGCCAATCCGCACAGTGCAAAGACGATGGCGTCCCGCTTATCGACGGTGGCCCGGCTGTACGGCGTTCCGTGCGGGCTGGACTCGTTTGCTTTGCTTCTTCGCTGGGGCCACGTTCCGGGGCATCGTGTACCTTCCTTTCACGGAGGGTGGCACCACGGGAGGGGGGTTGGGGAGGCTAGTGGGAGAGAGCGGGAAGGTTTTTTTGTTTTTTTGCGTGGCCGCGGTTGTTATCACAGGAGAGGAAATTGGCTGGCGAACCGAGCAGCAACAATCAAAACAACAATAGTCCGAACAGTTGACAGTCAGATGGGCACACACACAAACACACACACGTCGACGGAATAGCCCGAGTCACCCTGTGTCTGTATTCAGCGGAATCTATGTTCCAGATTCAGCGGCATGGGCGATCATTTAGAGCCCTAGGCGACCTAAACCTATAAAATATTTGTTTTTGTTTTTACTAATTTCAGAGGTTTTGTTTGTGCTCCAGAGTTTCGATTGTTATTCAAAAAAAAACTATAAAAGCTATTTGTCAATTTTGATTATACAGTCTTTCCCCGAGTTACGCGAATAATGCGTTCCGGAGACATTCGCGTAACTCGGATTTTCGCGTAAGTCGAATATCACATGTTACAGCAAAAATATACTTTATTTATCATAATTTTTGATTGAAGTTAGTTCATTTATGTAATTTAATACTTATTTGATTCAATTGGTGTGGAGAATTCAGTTATTTCTGACTTTTTAGTGAATTAAAATTTTGAAATATTGCTAATTATTTTTCATTTGACAATTGATGGAGAAAATTGTACTGATTTGACATCTGAACTGTCAAAAATAAAAAATTCGCGTAACTCGAATTCGCGTAACTCGAGTGTCGCGTAACTCGGGGAAAGACTGTAAACGGAACACTTCATTCCAGCAAGTATAGTGGTGGGCATAATGTGGATTCAATCGTACCGTTGCTATATAAAGCATTTTTTATATTTTTGTTACCTAGAGATTTTAGGCCTAGTGATGTTTTGCCACAAATAATAGCAAATAAGAGTATCAGACTGAGTTCAACATAAAGGTTGACATTTTAGCTTAGCTCAATCACAAAATCATCTCAAATTCCCGTTCTGCAAAATGGATGGTCAAACCATACAGAGCAAACGTTAGATTGTAGATTTTTTTCCTTTGGACACAGTGATCTCTCTCATTCTTTTTCACTATCAGTCTATCTTTTTCTGTCGCTCTCTTTTTTTCTTAATTCTCTTTTTATTACGTTCTTTCTCTCTTTTTATCTGTCTCTTTAATTTCCTCTTTCTCTGTCTCTCTCTCTCTTTCTCTCTCTCTGTCTCTTTCTCAATCTCTCTCCTTTTCTCACTCTCTCTCTCTCTCTCTCTCTCTCTTTCTCTCTCTTTCTCTCGCATGTCAATATGCTCAGCTACCGCCCAGTGAGTCTGATGATCCGGGCACCTTCGTTCTGATCTGATCTTGATGATCTTCCGTAACTGCATCCGAAAGCGAATAAGACGTGTGTTTTCTCTCTGCTCCGAACATTACCATAGTACTTTACAACAAGTGGTACCAGAGTTTTTGTGTAAAGTAAAGGATAATAATAAAATAACAAAATATATGTGTGACAGGCACAACAATTTTCTCTCTCTATCTCTCTCTCTCTCTCTCGCTCTCTCTCTCTCTTCCCTTTTCTATTTTTATCTCTCCTTTACTCTCTCCTTCTCTCTAATTCTCTCTGTATGTTTCTCGCTATCTACATCGCTCGAACTACAACAACGATGTGAATAAGACACCTCCGTCGCGGAGCTTATAAAAGCCCAAGAACACTTCATGCGATCTCTTTTCTTGTTATCTTTTTCGTATTGTCTCTCGTCCCGGATTGCATTGCGGTATGGTTAGCTCTTAACCTAAACGGAATCTAAAAAGTCTTCGTTTAGCAGACGGCAAACGACTCATGCATTACAACCATACAACAGTACAGAGAGAATGAGACATGAGTCGTTTGCATGAGTCGTTCGCCGTCTGCTATACGAAGTCTTTCTATGTTCCGTTTAAGTTGAGAGCTTGAGTACTTTTAGAACCCGTTTAGTGGTCTTTTAGTCGATTTGAGACACTTGGGAGATTGGGTGAATTGATCTACTTCAGTCTAGGCGATTTGAATTTGATCATCACAATTTATCAAAAACTCATCGTGTTTCATCGAAAACCAGTGCGAAATCTCGCAAAGAGAAATTTCGCTCTACGTCTATTTGCTCGGCCGTCTCAGTGTACACTCCGTACAAAGTTACGCGACTCTCAACATACGCAGATTCAGAGATAATCGATTTTCTATTTATTACGCGGTTCATATGTCAAAGTAGTACAATCTGCTCCAAGAATTGTGAAATACAAAACCTGTTTTTTGTTTCAATTTTCAAACCACGTAAAGCTAAGAAATTTCTTACTTATCAGCACAAATCGTGCCAACATTGATAAGATGTATAAAGGAGCGAAATTCAATCAAAAATACCCCATTTTCAAACGAATTTTGGCTGCAAAATTTGATAGTCGACTTGCGCGGATATTTGATTTCGCCGATGCCTCGGGAACCGCATATCGCGGGAGCAGACCGTACGTGAAAGCGCTCACAGGCTGTCAACAGGCGAACCGCACCGATCCGGAGCACCCGTTCCGGTCCGCTCCCTGCTTGCGGATCGGAGTCGTTACCCTTTGCGCGGAGCAATGATTGCTCAGGCCCGTGACATCCCTACGCGCCCGTCCCGATTCAGTTGAAATCAGTTCGCGGAAATACACAGATGTTGCGTCGGGTGCGTACACGCCAGCTTCCGCATAGTGTATCGCATCTTCCGCTCGGTCGTAATTGTGTTTGAAGGAGCGCGGTGAGTGAACCAAAACCCACCTCCCTGCCCGTCTCTGCCGCTCACCTCTTTCGCAAGCCACCACTCGGTTGGTTCCACGGTTCTACCGCGGTGGTTTCGGCAAGGGGTTTTGCAACATATTAGTGTCTCTGAGTGAGTGAGGGTGTGTGTGTGTGTGTGGTAGTGTTTGCGAGGAGAGACCCAAAAGTGCTCGAAAGGTGTCTCCGATTGCGAGGAAAACCGAGGCGCAACCCACCAACAAAACGGGACCCAAAATCGAACGTTACAATCAAACGAATCGCACGCACACGCACGGCAAGCTGTGACCCGTGTGTGCGTGTGTGTGTGTGTGTGTGTGTGTGTGTGTGTGGTTGTGTGGCCAACTTCCCGGAGGAGGGGTGAACCCCAGGACGACTCTCCTCCGCGCCGTGCCTCCTGTGGCTCTGGGCCCTCTGGGAAGAAGAGTTGAGAAAAAGTACCCACCCCGCGCTTCTGCCCCCGTGGCTCTGCCCGGGACAGGAAGAAACCACTCATCCACACCGACAGCAAAAAAAAAAAAAACGAAAAACATACACATCTTTCAACCCCGCCGAAAGGAGACCATTTTTCAACCAACACCTCCAACACACAGGCACACAGGCCACACGCATATGACGGAGTGAAAAGAAGAAGCGCAAGCAGAAGAAGAAGAAGAAGAAGAAGAAGGTAAGTTTTCTTTTCCTGTCGGGCACAAACCACACACATACATACATACATACACACAGTTTCCTCGATTTTGAGGGCGCCTGTTGTCCTCGTGCTCCTCTTCCCCTTCTCTCCCATTTCCCCGTGGCCACGGGTTGGACATCCCTCCTCCGTGCTTTCAGCGGGGTCGATGTCTCCTCCGCAATACTCTGTGCGGGCAGCGGGAAGAAGAGGAAAGGATTGGTGCGCTCCCTTTGCCAAGAAAAGGGTGTCTCTGTGTGCGTGTGTGTGTGTGTGTTTGAGGGGAAGATTCTTAACACTTTCCGCTTCACCACATATCCACCACCCCCCCCCCCCCCACCTCCCATTTGTCGTGTTCGAGTTTTCTTGTTTTTGACAGGAAGCGCGCACACACAGCGCACATACACACTCGCACGCGCTCTCGTGTCTCTATTAGACACGCACGGGCACGCACACGCTTTGGGTGAGCTTTTCTATGTGTGTGTGTGTGTGTGTGTGTGTGTGTATGTGCCTGCTGCACACCCGCAGTGTGCACAAGTGACCGTGCACAAGGACACTTTTCGAGTTAACACTGTGGGAGGAGAAAGTAGAAAAAGAAGAGGAAGAAGAAGAAGACAGCTCCAACCGTGTGGTGGCGGTGTCCATTTTTTTTTTCTGTTGTTGTCGTCGACTATTGTGTTTTCTTTTTCTTTTGTCTGCCCATTTTGCTCCTTCACCGTTCGAACACTTCTAACACACATGCAAACAGCAGCAGGACACACACACACACAGGACGGGGCAAACACACGTTGTGTCCTGTTTGTGTGTGTGTGTTTGCGTACGTGTGTTTGTGTGAAGGTTCAAACAGAATCGATTTGACTGACTGACTGTGTGTGTGCAAAAGGGAAACAAAAAAAAAAACGCGCAAGTGAAGACAATTGGAATGAAAACGGTGGCTGGCGAGGATGGAATCCGGGGACAAATACTGGGAACTGGCAAGAAAATGAATAGAACGTTTTTGCGCAAAGAAAAGCACACCGCCACACCGATGGTACGGGGTGGAATGGGGGAGGATATCTGCTCTGCCTAATGCCACACAATTATACCTGTATGTGTGTGTGTGTGTGTGTGAGGGAGCCGAGAAAGAGAAGAAAAATGTAAGCATTCAAACAAGCCTGTTTGGTGTGCGTATGTGTGGTTGTGTGTGTGTGTAGTAGTAGTAGTAAATAGAATAACCTAACAATGCACATTGGGCAAGCACGTCTGTACAAAAATAGCAGGAACAAAACATCTTCACCGCAGGTCAATTCAGTTTTTTTTCTGAAACTGAATACGCGATTTTTTTAATTCTTATTAGAATTCTTTGAACAAAAATTGTACTGCTTTGACTCATCAATTTTTGAACTGCAAGTGGCAGTCGGTTGAATTTTAAAAACCATTTTAAAAGATGTAACCTTCAGTTGCATGTATCGGGGGAGTACAGAGTGCGTCAAAGTATTGTATTATGTCGTTGTATCAAACTTGCTGAAATTATAATATTTATTTTATAACATAAATCAATCGCTACAATGGCTGCATGATCAACTATAGGAAAGGAAACATAATTTCGGAGAGAATCTAGAAGCAAGCAACGAAAAGGCTCCGTCATGGTTGATTTTAAATGACTTTTTCTAAATTCCCTTAAACTGGTGCAGTTTAAGGGAAGGTATAAGGCGCCAGTTTAAGGGACTTTGCTCGAATTCCCGGTTATTCGTTGCTCGAAAATGTCGATTGCATTGTATAGCAGTTTTCGAGCAGCTATCAAAGCGGGTGTAATACACAGCGGAGCTTATCCGAAGGTATATATATATATATTTAGGTTGATTTTTATCGCTTCTGCTCGGCGACATTGTCGGAGACATTTGTCAATCCTTGCATACACAATTCCAAAGTAATCTCATAGCCTGTTTTTTTTCCAAACCAAATTTGAACGTCACCTTTGCTCGGACAGGCTTTCTGGTAACTTGACGAATGCTCTAAACACTCGAATACACTAAAAATCTTCATTCTATTCAACAAAACGTTCTTCAAACACGTTAAATACTGCTAATTGTAAGGCTAAATAAAATCTGAACGACCTCAACATCCATCTTTGTTTCGATACAACATCTTCGATGAGCAGATCAATATCTGCTACGTGCTTTGGAGCTCTTTTTTCCCAGAAATTAGTTGTCAAACTATATGGGACGAGATCGCCTGGTACACTTTGATTCTAGAGTCCAACACCTGAGCTCTTTAATGCACCTTGGGATGAATGAAAAGCACGACCTTGTTTTGACAATTTTTCGAGCAGGTACTCAAATAAAATTCTAGCTTTGAGGCTGAAAATCGCTAGCTAGTTTTGTGTGTGTGTGTTGACATGATTTTAGCTGCCAGCTGTTAAACTCCATATAACAAAGCTGGCTAGTATCGTGAAAAGCTTCAATTGTTGTTGCTTTTTTTTTGTTAAACGCATTTTATACAATAAAAGCGAAATTTGAAAAAAAAACGAAAAGCTATGACATCGTCATGCATGTATGTTCCCAGGTATCACTAATCAAATAGTTGGACTAAACAGTATCAAATGAAGTACAAACGCAAGTAGAATGGCGGAAAAAAAACATTTTCATCCCGACTTTTTTATGACCGTTGCCCACTGTGCAATGGCACAAAGGGTTTGTTGGCGTGTGAACGAGCGAGAGAGGAAGGGAGCGGTGATGAGAGGTGAGACGACGACCATCATCATCAGCACGTGCAGCTGTGCGTGTGCGTGCGCGCGTGCGCCCATATGTCTCCCTGCCTGTGTGTGTGTGTGTGTGCGGCTGTGTGACTGTACGTTGATTAGTGGGAGTTTTGACTTTCAAGCACCTCTGCGCGTGTGTCTGTGTGTTTGTGTGTGTAGTTGCGCCCGCGCGCCTATGTGTGCTGCATTTTCGCGTATTCACGTCTTTCTGCAGCTTCTGCAAAATTGTTTGAAACGTGCTTTTGTTGTATCATCATGTACCTTTTTGCTTTTGCAACACACACACACACACACACACACACACACACACACACACACACACACACACACACACACACACACACACACACCCACAAAACCGTGCAGACGCAAGCTTTGTGTGTTGCGGCGGGCGATAATGCGTGCGCTTGACGGTAAGATCCATGTATGCGTGTCTGTGCGTCCGTATCGTTTTGATGCCCTTTTACCTGTTTATCTCTTTCTTACCCTGCTTCGTGCTGCTTCCTTTGGTCGTCTGCGGTATGTTTTTTTTTGTATACTCTTTTCCGCTGTGTGCTACCGCATCAGAGGCTTCGAAACCATTCGTTACCTTCGCTTTTTTTTGTTTTTTTTTTTCGCTCGCCTCTCTTTTCCTTTCTCTCATTTCCCAATCTCTAGAGACGCTTTTCCGATTTTTTTTTGCTTCTTTGCTCTAGTCTATTGTTACGGGATTTGTTGTTTTGTGTGTACATGTTACGTTCATTGTAGTACCATTACCATTTCAAGCCAAACAACAAATTCCAATAATGGAAGTAACAGTCTAATAAGAAATGGAAGCAAAATAAATAAGCCACGGCGTATCCCTACGCGTAAACAAATAAGCATTGGGTACTGCTCTCTTTCTCTCTCTCTCTCTCTCTCTCTCTCTCTCTCTCTCTCTCTCTCCCTCTCTCTTTCTCTCCCTCCCTTCGACCTGCGGGAAGCATATACCGATCTTACGCAAACAAAAACAAACGCAACACAACCGTTTGCCCATTTTACTGCTTTTACGACAACATAATTTTCCTCCCAGCCCACCCCCACCCTTCAACCGGGTGCAAATGTGCTGCGCGAGTGTGTCTGGGGCTGCGTTGCGCTGTCTGCTCATCTGCGTGAACCGTTTGCGGGACGGGGAACAGGGGGGGGGGGGGGGGGGGGCTATTATTAACCCGCCAGCCTTTGACAACCCTTACCCACCCGGCCGGCAACCCCCCCTTGTTGCGAAGATGCGCACCCACCCGGAAACACTCCAACGGTCACTTGTCTTGTGGAGTCACTTTCCCCGTCATCCTTCCCTTTCGCTCTTTCCTTGGGCGCATTAATGTATGCATATTCTAACGAATCCACCCGTTCTCTCCATCTCCCTTCACCTCTTCCCTCGGTGTATTCGTTGTACCAGCTGCTGGAATTGTGCAGCGTGTTGCATCTTTGCGGTCATTGGCAAAAAGGTCGAATGTTTGCATATTTGCCTTCACTTTATGGTGTTGTTTGTTGACCGTGGGATGAGCAGGCGGGGGGGGGGAGGAACGAGGGGTGGATAAATGGTATTCGCACATGCATATCTTAGCGACTGGTGTGCCGCAAGACAAGATAGCCGACCGGATCGCGCGCGTAAGCAGTGAGGGAATTTGAGAAGGGGGTTTTGGGGGAGGGAGGCTCTTGATGCACAATCATATGTTGTGTTTGTTTGTGTTGTCTTTGGGTGTTGCAAAGTTTGTTCACGCGATGTGCAGCGAGGCGAGATGTATAGACATATAGAGTGCGATGGACATGAAGACAACGAAACAAAAGGTTTTTTTTGTACGATTTGGAAGTAACCTGATGTGGTTTAGCCTTAGTAGAGCTCTAGAAAATGACCCTCGGGGTGATTAGAAGGGACGGGAGATCGTTGAATTGTCACCCGAACCTCAGTGATGAAGAAATTGGCGTCTCTCAGGATATTGGAAGGTTTTTTTTTCTATAAATGATATGAAGTTAGGGACTCTCTGTTGGATACGGAATGCAGAAACCGAAATTAAGGTTCCTTCATAAGATACCACCAGAGTGACCTAGATATTTAGGACTCATCATTTACCAGACATACCAAATATCTTGACATAGATCTTGACATATTCTGACGACCTAGGCCTCAATGGGTTGTGCAAGTGTTGTATATTTAATATATACAATAAACCCTATTTTTTAAATCTCGATCCTAATGAATCTTGTCAAGATTGGGATTTTGGATGGTCTGGGTTGGGCGGACTGCCGGTCCAAAAGTAGACGAACCAGACTCCGGAAAGACTGAAAGATTTAGTACGATTCCCATCCAGGCCATCTCCAGCGTAGCAATCAATGACAATCTCTGATTCATAAATTAGTAAGGATTCTTCACAAATCTTCCGAAATTGATGAGTTTTTTGTTTTGAGAGTTGAAAGATTCAAGAGCCTGCAAGGATCGAAGAATTTTTGAAGACTCTTTCGTAAATCTTCTTCGATTCCATTACCTCCTTATACAAGAATTAGATTCCATGATTTATTTCCAACATTCATTCCAGTGCAGTCTTGCTCTGAAGTAGATTCAGCCAATTCTCTCCTACCAAAGCATCAAACGACGCCGACTAGGGGGGATATTTGCCTGGGAAAAGCAATAGAGTCATGTTAATGGTGGCACTTTCAAGAGTTACGACCCTTTGCTCATAACTTCCGATCAATCAAAAACTGGTCAACAGATCAGCGCTCCATGGTCATCTCGGGGCACAAGTTTGCAACGGGCAGTAACATGGAGGTCAAATTACGTGGCAAGGATAGTGCTAGAGCATGCATTCCAATGCTAGAGCATCCCCAGTCACTGAAGACTATACGGCTCTTGTACGACTTTTAGACAGGATGAATTCTATCTCGATGTGATTTTTATTGGACGATTCCTGTAAGAAAGATACATGGCAAGGAGTTTGGTCCTGCCCTAGGCGAGCTCCTTTGAGCCGTACGATGATCTCAAGTAGGCGAACTGGCGCGGCGCGGAATTGGTTGATTGCAATTGGCAACTTCAACCCACAACCACCATGGATGTGCTCAACTGCAAGCCATTACCCAGCGGATGTAAATCGGTTTAGTATCATTCCAGATGGATTTCCACGCGGAGCTTTTTTATTGCTCACCAGCGCACGCTACGAGAGTTAGTTGCCGTGAGTTGCCTCATCCTACCGCGTATCCTACGCGTAAATTTTACGAGTACGCACAGAGCGGTCTAAGAAATCGCCGAAACCGTCATTCTGCGCGAATAAACAAATCCGAGGAGAAGCGCCAGCCAGACTGGGAGTATAAAATTTTATTACTCTTTCAAAAATCGAGCTCTCGCGCTGCATGTTTGGAACCCCTCGGACCGGTTCTCACGCCGCATCTCACCATCTCACCCAATTTCCGTTCCCTTTGTCCTGCTGGTGTTTTTCGTTGAGAATGGCATTTTCTTCAATCCGGCTGTGACCTACACACATGTCGGACTGACACAGACCGATGGCGCACTTATTTTTGTTTCTGTGTGTGCCGTGTTGGTTTGAACACACCCCCATGTGTATGTAAGTGCCCTTTCATCTACGGTCAGTCGCCCGTGTTGTTCTCGGCCCGTTCGCGTTATTTTATGTGCCGCTCTGACCCACGCGCGTTGCACTTGTGCTGCTGTGTCAACACCGAATTGCATCGCTGATGTTCTCATTCTCCCAAATCCTTCCTTTTGGACGGATGACTCAAAAACAATCTACTATTGGCTTGTTTGTGTACAGTAACTTTTAGTGAAGATGTCCGAACACCAAACCAACATGTGCCTACTGCACAGAATATGGCATCAGAGTAACCAAGATATACAGAAATCATCATTTACTGGACATACCTGATATCTTGACACAGATCTTGACATATTATGACGACCTAGGCGCCAATGGGTCGTGATAGTGTTGTATTTTATGAATCTTCAATCTCATTCTTGTAGTACGTGAATCTTGGAAGATATACACATCTAAATTAATGAATCTTTGGAAGTTTGGGATTTTAGAGTGGGGACTTCTGGTTCAATAGTAGACAAGCATATCTGAAGCTGTTACGATCTCCATCCAGACCATCCCCGCGTAGCAATCAATGACAATCCCTGGTTCGTAAGCTAGTAAGGATTCTGTACAAGTCTTGAAAATAGATGAGTTTTTTGTTTCGAGAGTTCAAACATTGAAGAACCTCAAAGGATCCAAGCATATTAGAAGATTCTTTCAATAATCTTCTTACATACGTTTATCTCCTTATCCAATATTCAGTTCCTTTGATATATTCTAAACATCTGTCTCGAATTCTTTCTTGTTCCTAAGTAAACTCAGTCAATTCTACTGGCTACCACTCTCCTATCAAAGCATCAAACGATGGCGACTATGGATCTTTGCCTCGGAAAACCAATAGAAGCATGTTCATGGTGGCAATTTCAAGCGTTACCACCCATAACTTCCGATCAATCAAACTTCTTCGTCGAGATTGCCGGATGCGACCTCCTACACACATGTCGGAACGACTAGAACCGAGGCTGCATTTTTTTATTTGTGTGTGTGTGTTGGTTTGCACACCCCCCCCACACATGCATGCCGTTTCATCTCCGGTCAGCGTATGGTTGCTCCACTGTTGTTCTGAGTCAGTTGGTGTTATTTTCTGTACCTCTTCGTCCTACGCTGGACTTGCAGTGTCAACACTGGAAATGCATCGCTGATGTGCTTCAACTCCCGCTCGCGCTTGGATGGATGACTCACAAACACTCACGAGCGCGGGTTTTCCATCTGGGTATGATCTTGGCGCGAAGGCGAACTGCTGTTTATTTGAAAAGCAGCAGACGCACCACCCAACAGACGTAACCTCTTTTATTATGATTTTATGTTATTTTATATGCACTTTATGGCGTACTGCTGCTGCTGCTGCGTGGTGCACATCAAAGCAGAGAGCGGCAGCCATTTAAAGAGCGCAGGTCGTTTCTGGAGTCGTTTGCGGCAGACAGGCGGAACAATGCGTGGAAATGGCTTCCCGTGCACACGCATACGCACACCCGGCCTGGCCGCTTCTTGAAGCATCCATCCTCGAGCACAGATGCTTTTCAAGCTGAAGATGATGATGGCGCAGCACACACACAAGTGTGTGCACACACCACCGTTTTCTCGGAGCAAACTCCGGGTCTCTCGAGCGCCGTGGTGTCTTACAGACGACGCTGAGGGTGGAGACTACCTGTGAACGGGGAAGGAGCAAGCAAACGGCACAGCACGCGGCAAAAGAAAAACCAGGACGCAAAGGAAACAGGCGTCATTAAAAAAAAAAACACGGTTGTGCTTGAAAATAAACGTCCACCGCCACGTGGGGGGGGGGGGGGGGGGGGGGGAACGGTAGACGAAGGTTTTTGTTTTTACGGCACATAACACTGGCTCTGGTGTTATGGCCAGTGCAGGCCATTTTTACTGCCGCTGCAGCTGCAAGCCGGTAATATACGCGCCGCCAATTAGCGACAGGCCCGAGCAGATGACCGTCCTGTATCCCCCCCCCCCCCCCCCTCAGGGTTGGTGGCCTAATTTGACAATGCAACCGGTGGCGGCGATGTGCGCGCAACAAAAGCCCCCGCCAGAGCGAGGACGGTCCTGAGCTGAGAATTATAATTTTTAAGCGTTAATTCTTTCATTTAAATTCAGTACAGTTCATGGCCGCAGGATGCCTACAGCGGGAAAGTAAGATTGTTTAAAAATGTTACCTGCTGTCCAACAACACACTTTAATAATAAAAGCAATGGTTTTTTTTATTATTTTGTTTTTGTTTTCCAACCATACCGCTTTCTTTTTCACTGTTTCAATAGTTTACAGGGCTTCTCTCGCACTTTTGTTGTTGTTCTGTTTGTGATACTTTTACTGGTCCTGACTCTTGGCAAACAAATTTGACGCTTGCATTTTTACTTCTAACTGCATCTCCAAAGTTTTGTTTTCTTCTACTGTTCAAACGCAATCGTTTGGCTTTGGCAGTTTAAAGTTTCATTCACCACTTTGTGAAACTTTTGTTGATGAAGGGTTTCCCGAGATATGTTTGCGGCGTTTTTACCGAAAACTGTAAGGTTTTTTTTTTGCATTGGGAAATCCCACTCTAGGACCTTTTATAGCTTTAGTGTGATCAGAAAAGTCGATAGTTTTGCAACCTTTGTTACTGATCTCAACATTATGTATGCTAGACTGAATTTACACCTAAATGCATCATCAATTTACTCTATTTGGAAAGTAACACGTTTGATGTAGACGTCCACATAGGTTCCTTGGGCCCGGTTGTTTGTTGCATGGCAAAAGGAATCCCCCTGAGTTAAGACCCCCTCGAGTTACGACGATTCGCAGATACGACGATTTTGATTTTGACAGTTTAAAGTTGTCATTGAGAAGAAATTGATGTATTTTTTGAATATCTGGGCTGATAACCGTTACACTCGCACTTCCAAAGATTCCACAACTATTCCACAACGATCTTGAATGTCTATCTAGTATCTACTGAATATCTATCTAGGCTTTTGGAATATAATTAATACATTATCGACCATTATTTTGGATAAAATACACGATATCATAGATTCCAACTCTTCAACTTCGGTTATTCGGTTATTCGATTTACGCCTTGTTTTGCACCATTTGTTCGATCCCAAATACAGTCGTATCTCGGGGGACACCTGTAACCAAAAAAAACTTTTACCTACGAAGAACACGTTAAGTTACAAACAATAATGTACCACCATCATGTCGATTTTTGACATTCAATTCCAAGCGAAATATCTTACAGTGCATGCGTCAATGCTTACATCAACGGCGCTCCACTGTATTCAAATATATAGCTAATACATGCGGAGAAACCCTGCAGTTCAGCCATTTCGTTCCCATCACAAGATTTGTGACAAACAGTCTGCAAGAGATCCATTGTTTTTTTTTATTATTCTTCTAAGTGCTCGTTTCATATGTGTGTGTGTGTATGTTGTGTCCTTAGGTATGCAATCAGGACAAAGGAATAGATCATTAGAGAGCAGCAGCAGTGTCCTTTTTTGTTTTGCTGCTGCCACCGTGGGAACACAACGAGCTCGACCCGCATTTGTTGTACGCATGACACGCACACTAACACAACACAGGAGGAACGAAACAACAACTGCTTTCGTACGTTTTGCTCAGTGTGTACGTGTGTGTATGTGTGTATTAAGAAAAAAAATGAGGACTAAAAGTGTCAGAAAGATAGGCCAAGAGAGAGAGAGAGAGAGAGAGCGAGAGAGAGAGAGAGAGAGAGAGAGAGAGAGAGAGAGAAAGTAGCAGCAAATTGTTTTTTGAAGAATCTTCCAAAAAAAAACACATGCTCGTAGCTCAAACGGTGGAACTCATGTGCGTGCATGTGTGTGTGTGTGTGTGTGTGTGTGTGTGTGTGTGTGTGTGTGTGTGTGTGTGTGTGTGTGTGTGTGTGTTTGTGTGTGTGTGTGTGTGTGTGTGTGTGTGTGTGTGTGTGTGTGTGTGTGTGTGTGTGTGTGTGTGTGTGTGTGTGTGTGTGTGTGTGTGTGTGTGTGTGTGTGATTTCAGAAAAGTTTTCTGTATCCACGTGTAAAAAATTCCTTGCCCCCTGGGAGCTTCTTCTCCATTGCTCTTGCCAAGCCCACATATTTCCCAGCGAGCAACCCAAAGGGTCAGACCGGTTGTCGTACACCAAACACAGCAAAAAAAAAAGGAAAGCCCAAAACGGTTGCTGGAACATAAGCAGCATGCCGAAAAACAATGTGGTGTGCGTTTTTCGGGGTTTACTAGGAGGGATCGAGCGGGATTTGTAGCATTTGGGGGGAAGAGTGCCGCTATATGGACACTAAGACATTCATTCGGTACTTTTGGTAAGGATGTTTGAATGAATGTGGCTTTACAGGGTTTTCCAGAAGTTCTCGTAACTGTGGGACACTTTATTGACTCTTTCTTACGTGAACCGAACTACAATAAGTAATGGGAATTGGACTCTCTAGAACCCTTGTTGGACAAATCCAATAGGAATTCCAACGAGCCTGTCTAAAAAGGGTTCCATAGAGTTCAATTTCCAACGTATGCATTTCACTTCCACTGGGAAAGAGTCTAGGAAGTGTCTCACAACTATGAGAACCCCTGGAAAACCCTGTATTGTTAATGAGCACTTCTCTCTCTGTGTTCGAGAATTGTCATAAAAATAAATCAAAATTAAATGTTTTAAAAATAGCATTGTGTCCTGTCATGTGGCGAGAAGTGAACCTACCCACACACACACACACATGTATATTAACTCGTGCCGTTTCTATAGCTTTGTTCGGAACAGACAGGTGTTAGCAAAGGTTCTTCTGTGTGTGTTACTCCGTCGGTTGTATGGAGGTGACATCGAAGGCTCAAGATGACGATGATGATAGTGAACCACAAAGTTCATTGCCTGGCAGGAAGCACTCTTCTTCTTTCGCGCTGTCTATCTCTCCCTCTCTATGAAACACGCACACTCTGTAAACTACCATTTTTCGCGTCCTTTTTGTGTGTGTATGTGTGTTGCGTACCATCAAACCAAGGACAAGATTGCTGATGACTTTCACCTTTCTCTCCCATTTTTAACCCTCGCAAAACCACGTAAAGATAAAGCGCGCGGGGGGGGGGGGGGCGAGCTTGGCAAAGGGGAGAAGGAGGTGTGCGCGCGCTGCGTCTCGAAAGGCAGGGGAAAGGTTTCGGGAAGTTTCTGGAAGATACACCGGCGCGCGTGTTGTGTGCTTGTGTGCGTCGCTCAGCGATGATTTTTCCTTTGTGTCGCCCGTTTATCCTTCACGCGCAGGAAAGGGCAACACGTTTGTGTTTGCTCGCCCTCGGTGGCTCCTGTGCGCAAGGTACGGGAGCACGGGGCTTGCTCGGTACCCCGCTTTACGTTTTGGGGAAACCAAATAGATAAATAAAAAAAACACAAAAGAAACAAAGAACAAAAAGTTGTTTGTTTGTATTCGGTTTAAGATTATTTGTTTCTACTTTTTATCTAAAATTAATCGAACGATTTTCTAACTTCAAATTAATGCACAGCGAAACCCGCAGAAAAGGGGTAAAATTGTGAGTTTTTCGCATAACACGAGCAGAGCAGAACGGGTTAGGGGGAACTCGTTATGAGGGGTTTCACTGTATCAATTTTTTTTTGGTATCAACCGTTCAACCGTTTTAAAAACATCAAAATATTAAATGCTCTGTAAAACAAAACTTCATAAAGGAACAAAGCGGGGAAAAGAATTAGAGGAGTGCACGTTACAGGGGTTTTCAGGGGTTCTCATACCTGTGGGATACTTTCATGACTCTTTCTTACACGAAATGAACGTTATGAGATGGGAATTTTACTCTATAGCACCCTTTTTGGACAAATCCAATAGGAATTTTCAATGAGTCTGTCCAAAAAGGGTGCCATAGAGTCCACTTCGCATCAAGTTCATTTCCGATAAGAAAGAATCCCACTAGTATGAAAATCCCTTAAAAACCCTGTATTTTCAGGCATATGATATATATTTCAGGATTGGTATAGAATTGCCTGTTAAATAATCAATATTGCAGAATTAATATTTACTACTAACAAACGCTTGATAAATAACCGCTAGCACAATGTGAAAAACGTATTAAAACTTTGTTTTGTTATGAGTGACATGTGATGCGTTAATTCACATTTTCCATTGATTGTGCAATTTTAATTGGTAAAGGATGTTAAAATACACTCGAAAACATAAAAAAAATTCTTAGCCATGACCATGTTGCCCCCAGGTCCCCACACCGCATAGCGCACACCGCCGGAAAGGTTTGTTGTGTGTGTGTGTGCTTTAAAACCGTTCCTTGGCTGAATGTAAATTGCGTGCTTTTAGCAGAACCTTGTTGCAACGTGATTGGTTGGGGGTTCAATGGCCCGGAAGCCTCAGTCAAACCTCAGCTGATCGTTCGTCGACAGGGATGACACACTTAATAATGCACCTCGGTGGACTATCATCTTCCGCTCGTCGTCAGTTGGGTCCCCGACCATTGGGAAAGCCTTTTTTTGAGATGTATTGTTTTTACAACCAATTATCGACGCACACACATCCCTTGTCCCCGCGGTGCTGCGCCTGCTGCGCTTCCTCCCCACGCGTGTGCAATTGTGTTTGCTCATCTTGGCAGGAATGTTTGAAGTGTTTTAATTGCATGACCATATATCCCCGAACATTTGTCCAAGCCGCTTCGCTTCCCGTGTACGATGGCAAACGTCTTGGCCGCGGTATTCGTCTCACGCTTGTGTCATACGTTCGCAGCATGGTGCGAAAAACAAGACACACACACACACACACACGCGCGCGCACAGCTCGATAACAAACATTGGCCAGGGTGGCCCAATGTGTCCCCATCCATAAACACATTCTTCTGCTCGTGCTATTCTGCCAGCGTTCAAAATTAACACGTTTTCTTATTTCATCTTTTCTTCTCCACCCTTCGTTTTTTTGCAGCAATCCTCCAGTGGGGACAAACAGAGACACACACGAGCGGTCATTGACGCACCATCGTGTGCGTCACTTCCGGCAGTTCCGGTGTGGCCGGAAGGGAAGCTCCTCTTCAACGTGCATCAAACCAAAGGAGGGAGACGAAGTACACACATACACAAAACTCTCCCTTCCACACGCAGTTCGTGTGACAAAACGTATTCGCTGAACAGTTGTGTGTGTGTGTAAAACGCTGTCCTGTGTGTCCCCGGCCAGAAAAGCGACAGTGCGCTAACGAGTTCTTATCACCAAACGAGTGGGGGCTGCTACATCGAAACGCTGAACATTTTAAAACGCGACCACTCGTCGTCGCCCCATTTTGTGGGCCCCGCGAAGAGAAGCGTCCCAGGAGAGAGAGAGACAGAGAGGACCATTTTTTCGCATAAACTAGAACGATAGTTGGAGGAGTGACACTGATTGGGAGTTTGTTTTTTTTCTCTCTCTCTTTCGGGTGGTTCGCTGTAAAAATGTAAAACGAATCTCGAAACACAAACTGTTCTGTGTTCTTTTGTTCTTTGTTTTCACTTTCCGCAAGGGATTAGGAGACGAACCCGCTTTTAGTTTTTTTTTTACATAAAAACATCGATTTATCTTGACATTTCAATCCGTTACCTTATGCAATGCTGCAAAATGTCACTGTCAATGTCATACAAAAATCTTACTGAAATAAAATCCATATCAGCGTCACGTACTCTCAATTGTGATAATCAGAGGAGATGTTCAAACAATTGGTGTGGTCCAATACATGCTTCGTGCCATTTTAGCAACCAACGCTTGATCAGTCATTTTGTCATGACCTTTGTTTTACTGTGATCAGTTCTGCAAAATGTCACTGACAGGGTCATGACAAATTCCGGCCGAAAGAAGATAACGTCAGCGTCACGAGCTCTACTGTGATGATCAGAGGTGAGACTCAAACAGTTGGTGCGACCATCGCATGCTTGGTGACATTTTGTGTAACCAACTTTTGGCCAGTCACTTCGCGCACAGGTCGCGACATTTTCTGCCTGGTGATCATCACGATAGTCAAGGCGATATGTTGTGCGTGCGAGTAGTTCCAAGCAACACAATGAGCATGATTTCTCGTATGACAGAAAAAGCGTGCTCATTTTGTTGCTTAGAACTACTCGCCTAGTATGTCCCAAGAATGTCGTGATTATCATTGGGAGAAAATGTCATGACCAAGTGAGTGACCAAGAATTGGGTGCCACAAAAAATGTCACCAAGCATTTAATTGGTCCACCAACTGTATGAGACTCACCCCCTGATCATCACAGTTTTGTACGTGAGCTGAATTGAACTTCGTTTCAGTCATGTCACAGTCAGAAAAAGTCATGATTATGCTTGCGACGGCATTAAGCTCAGCTTGTCAGTCAGAGTAGGGGTTGACTGAAGAATTCGCATGTCACGTTCGGCATGTCATGACGTACTTTCATTGAGTATCAGCAATGCACATCTAGCTACCACGGTCATGTTCATTGTTTTCGGTGGTTATCATCACGTGATGCGCATGACATTTTGCAGCACTACTGACCCTATTGTTAGCATAGTGACGTTTAGACCTAGATGGTGGTGAAATAAGGACAAAAAATTATGTTTCTCTTTTTCTACTGTTTGTAGTACTGTGGCTGCGTAACGTTCTAGTTGTGTATCCCTTCGGGAGAAACATCCGAGGGGGTGAGTGAGTGAGTGAGTGAGTGAGTCAGTGTGTGTGTGTGCAAATAAATCGCCAAACGCGTTCGAAAAGTCCGACCTCGTCGCCCTCCACCCACACACACCCACACACGCTTCCTGAAGACTTTTGAGAAAACACCCCCTCCCCCCCCCACCCCCTCCCTCCACGGCGTGGCCGGCCGGGGAGTGGTGGAGCGCGCTGGGGAAGTGTGTGTGCTGGTGTGTGTGTGTGTGTGTTAAAGTGTGATCTCTTGGGCGGCCGGAAGAAAGTATCGCTGCTTCCTCTGCTTCCCCCTGCGCCCCCTCAAACCTGGCGAACAGCTCCAACAACAGTGCCGGTGGCGGACCGGAACGGCCGTCACCATCAGCCGCCGACGACGGCAGCAGCCACTCGGTCGCGCTTCCCACCAGCACCACCAGCAGCAACAGTGGTGGCAGTAGCGGCAGCAACAACAACAACAACAACAGTAGCAACAGCAACAACGGACGCATCACATCGACCACGCACGAACCGGCGGCCGGCAGCAGTAGCAGTGGCGGCGGCGGCCGGGATGTGGGCGTAGTGGTGCCATCCACCGCAGCGAGCAGCGGGATGGCCGGTCCGATGGGTTCCTCTGCCGGTTCCTCCTACCCATCCTCCTCAGGCAATAGCAATCAGCAGCAGCAGCACGTGAACAACCACCATCTGCCGCACCATCACCATCATCAGCAAAACCATGGCAATAGCAATAACGAGCCGGACGGTGGCATCGGCGAGTGGAACCCGCTCGAGCACGCCAGCACCAGCGGCGGGGGCGGTCCGTCCGGTGGCAACAACCATCAACACAACTCGCCGGCCGCCGGGCGGGACGGAGGCGGCGGCAATGGAGCAGCCGGCGGTGGTGGCGGCGGCGGCGGCGGCAACAATGCGAACCAGAACGCGAACCAGAACGCGGAGGAGATCGACCGGTTTAGCTTCGAGGATTCGGACCGGTTCGAGGAGGACTCGCTGTGCAGCTGGAGCTCCGAGCCGGAGAGCGTGTGCAACAACTGGCGCGGGTGGAAGAAGCCGGCCGGCACGATCAACTCGTTCGGCGGCGGGTCGGGTCGCCGTGCCAGCGAGGGTGGTAAGTGTGAGGGGGGGGGGGGGGAGGGAGGCAATATTTGCTCACAGAAAGTCACAACATACTAATTGGGGGCACCCTTTTTGTTTTCGTTCATGCCAGAACCGACGTCCCTGACCGAGCTGGCCGCCCGGTGCGTCGCGTTCTTCATCCCGTTCGAGCTGGTCGAGCACATGTACCCGCCGGTGCCGGAACCGATCATGCTGCGCATCGCCTTCTGGAGCTTCCCGGACAACGAGGAGGACATCCGGCTGTACTCGTGCCTAGCGAACAGCTCCGCGGACGAGTTCCACCGGGGCGAGCAGCTGTTCAAGAACCGGACGGTGAAGGATCCGCTCCAGATCGGGTTCCACCTGTCCGCGACGGTCGTGCAGACGCAGCCCCGCAACCAGTACAACGTGGCGGTCACGTTCGACCGGCGGAAAATCTCGTCCTGCAGCTGCACCTGCCTGCCGACCACCTACTGGTGCTCGCACGTGGTCGCCGTCTGTCTCTATCGGATCCATTGCGTAAGTGTAGTCGCTTGCACATCTCTTGTATCTGTGTTTGGTAACACACCTTTTTGCTTCTTCTTTCGCAACACAACAGCCAACCAAAGTGAGCCTCCGTGCGCCCGTGTCCGAGTCGCTGTCCCGGCTGCAACGCGACCAGCTGCAAAAGTTCGCCCAGTATCTGATCAGCGAGCAGTCGCAGCAGATACTGCCGATCGCGCAGCGCCTGCTGGACGAGCTGCTCAGCACGCAGCCGACCACGATCAACACGGTGTGCGGGGCGCCGGACCCGACCGCGGGCGCCTCCGTCCACGACCAGACCAACTGGTACCTGGACGAGAAGACGCTGCACGACAACATCAAGAAGATCCTGTTCAAGTTCTGCCAGCCGACGCCGATGGTGTTCAGCGACGTGAACTATCTGACCAACTCGGCGCCGCCCGCCGCCGCCGAGTGGAGCTCGCTGCTGCGGCCGCTGCGGGGCCGCGAGCCGGAGGGCATGTGGAATCTGCTCTCGATCGTGCGCGAGATGTACCGGCGGTGCGACCGGAACGCCGTCCGGCTGCTCGAGATCATCACCGAGGAGGTGATGGCCTGCGACCAGATACTGGTGTGGTGGTTCAACATCAAGCTCGCCCTGCTGGTCGGCTCCAACGGGCACGGGGGCGGTGGCGGGGGCGGCGGTGGCGGCGGCGGCAAGCACGGCAACACGCACAGCAATCTGAACGCGACGCAGCACGCGTGCGCGTCGCTGTGCGACGAGATCGTGGTGCTGTGGCGGCTGGCCGCCCTCAATCCCGGCCTCGCGCCGGACGAGCGGGACATGCTGCACGCCCAGTTCACCACCTGGCACCTGAAGATACTGGACCGGGTGGCGAAGAACATGGTCGCGTCGTCGTCGCACAGCAGCAAGCAGCAGCAGAACCTGCGCAACGATGCGGAGCTGTTCGCCGGGTTCAAGCCGGCGGTCGAGGCGTGCTACCTCGACTGGGAGGACTACCCGATCGAGGGCGTCACGCACACGCAGGACACGAACCCGATGTACCACTGCCCGTTCACCTGCTTCAAGCAGAACGGGGACGCACGCGAAGACGGAACCGGTGGCGGAGGAGGAAGTGGTGGTGGGGGCGGCGGCGGTAGTGGCAGCGGTGGGCAGCGCGGTGTGGCCGGACCGACCACGGCCGGGGCGCTCGTGCTGCAGGGCAACGTGAAGCCGTTCCAGATGATGCCGCACCATCATCACCACCATCACCACAATCACCACCATCACAGTTACCACGGTGAGCATCCGCCGGCCGGCTATCGGAACGTTTCCTCCGTGCTGACCGGGTCTCGCACGATGGAGCAGCAGCAGCAGCAGCCCCACCACCACCACCACCATCATCACCCGCAGCAGCAGCAGCAGTTTGGCGGCGCGGCTAGCATAGCGACAGCGACGAGCTCGGTCGGTACGACGGCAGCAACGACGGCGAGCGCTTCCGTGGCGGCTACCTCGGCGGCGCAATGCGCCACCCCAGCGGCGGCACCAGATTACGATGCCTCGGTAGACGACAGCGCCACCAGCAGCGGTGGCGGTGGAGCTAGCAAGCGTGCGGGTGCGGCAGACAGCAAAAACCACCACCATCGGAGCCGGGCGCATCGCGACCGGCTAACGTACTGCTCGTCCAGCAACAACAGCAGCAGCGACAGCGTGCCCGATCGGCTGAGCACGGGCCCGGCGGAAGCGGGTGGCAAAGTGTCCGCGGCGGACCCGGCTGCCCGTAGCGCAGCGGGCAGCGAACCCGCCGGTGGCGGCAACCGGTCGAGCGTCAGCAGCGAAGGGTTCTGCGAAAACGAGGACGATCTGGCGGGCGTGGCGGACGAGAAGCACTACCTGCTGGCGACCGGCGGCGCTAACGGCACGCTGCAGAAGAGCAACGCCGGGGCGGGCGGTGGGGAGAGCGTCGCGAATTCGGCGCCCGTCGTTGCGGCTGGAGCCAGCGCGGGGACGACGGGCGAGCCGAACCCGCTGCTGAGCGTCAGCAACTCATCCTCCAGCTCGTCCTCCTCCTCCACCTCGCTGTCGTCCAGCTCGGCCGCGACCGATCTGGTGGAGAAGAAGAAGAAGAAGGAAGGCACTGGCGGCGTCGGCGCCGAGATCGGTGCGTCGAGCGAGTCCAGCAACGAGAACAGCATCCTGAACGACATGAACAACTACGAAATCTCGGGCAACATCAAGCTGTACGAGGTGCTGAATATGGTGGAGGAGCAGCAAACACACGAACCGGACGGGTCGGTAAAGGCGCCGGCTGACGTCACCACCGCTACCACAGCCGCCAACAGCAGCAGCAAACACAACAGTGCCAAACGACACGGTTCGAGCGAGGGAACGGTGCTGGAAGCGTCGACCAGTGCCGCCGAACCAGGACCATCGGGTGAACCGCTCCCGTCGATATCGTCCGCGGCGGCAAGCGGCACAACCACCACCACCACCATCACCACCACCAGTACCACCCAACCGCAGCAGAAGGGCTCCAAATCGGGCGAATCGAAACAGCAGCAGCAGATGTTCTCCAACATCAAGCCGTCCGAGGACGCGTGGGACATACTGTTCGCGCGGGCGGAGGGCCTGCACGCGCACGGGCACGGGCGGGAGGCGTGCACGCTCGGCGTGCGGCTCGCCTCCGAGATGCTGGCGAACCCGCCCAACCTGATGATGGATCTGCCGCCGCCGCCGAAGAAGAAGGGCAAGAAGCACAACATCAACCCGATCTCGCACCAGCTGAGCGTGCTGGCCTCCTCCACGCTGTCCAAGTGCGCCTTCCTCTGCACGGTGCTGGCGGAAAACTCGGAACACTACCATCTGGCGTTCCGCGTGTGCCTGTTCGGGCTGGAGATGTCGCGGCCGCCGGCCAGCACCAAACCGCTCGAGGTGAAGCTCGCCAACCAGGAGTCGGACCTGCTCGCCCTGCTGAAGCGCATCCCGCTCGGCACGGACGAGCTGAAGGCGATACGGGACCGGGCGGAGCAGCTGCGCGACGGTACGCTCAAGTCGCGCGGCGAGGCGCTGCTGCCGATCATGCTCGCGAGCTTCATCTTCGACGCGCTCGTGATGCCGTCGGTGGTCGGGCGCGAAAACCGCATGAAGGTGATGAGCAGCGCGTACCGGTACCCGACCGACGAGAACCTGGGCTTCGAGGCGGCGGTGGCCGCCCTCGGCCTGAAGGCGAACGTGTCCGAGGCGGAGCATCCGCTGCTGTGCGAGGGGACGCGCCGGCAGCGGGGCGATCTGGCGCTCACGCTGCTCTCCTACTACAAGGACGAGCCGCGCAAGATCTGCCGCATCATGGAGAAGCTGCTCGACCGGGAGATACACGTGCTGATCAAGACGCCGCTGCTGCCGTCGTACTACTCGAACAATCCGCCCACGCGCAGCCAAACGTCGCAGATGCGGATGGACGAGTACGACGGTGGCAACAATGGGCAGCAGCAGCAGCAGCACCACCATCTACAGCCGTACGGTAGCAATGGAGGTCGAAGCAGCAGCAGCACGGGCAGTGCGGAACTTCAACAGCAGCAGCAGCTGCCAGTCGCGGCCGCCGCCTCCCATCTCGGACAGGGAGGAGCAGAGTTTGGACTGGCGGCAGCGGCCAGCAGCAGTCGACCGCAGAGCAGCACCAGCGCCGAGGTCGAGCTGGGCATGGCCGCACTCAGTCTCGGTGTGGCGACGGCCACCACTGCCACCAGCACCGCCACCACCAGCGGGACAACGACAGCGACCGGTGCGAGCAGCGGCAGCACGACAACAACGGCCGGTCCGACGGCCGGCTCAACCGCCACGACCGTAACGACTGGTGGGGCCACCACCGCCTCCGTCACGTCCACCCGCTCGAAGGACTCGCGGTACAAGGGCAAGCGGGCGTACCCGTCCATCCCGAACCAGCCGTCCGAGGCGAGCGCCCACTTCATGTTCGAGCTGGCGAAGAACGTGCTGACGAAGGCGGGCGGCACCTCGGCCACCTCGCTCTTCACGCAGGCGTCCACCACGCAGAACCACCAGGGGCCGCACCGCGGCCTGCACATGTGCGCGTTCCAGCTCGGCCTGTACGCGCTCGGGCTGCACAACTGCGTCAGCCCGAACTGGCTGTCGCGCACCTACTCGTCGCACGTGTCGTGGATCATCGGCCAGGCGATGGACATCGGGGCGCCGGCCATCTCCTTCCTGATCGACACGTGGGAGGGCCACCTGACGCCGCCGGAAGCGGCCGGCATGGCGGACCGCGCCTCCTCCCGCGGCTGGGACAGCAACATGGTGAATCCGGCGGCCGAGCTAGCACTGTCGGTGCTGCCGCACGCGGCCGCCCTCAACCCGAACGAGATCCAGCGGGCGATCCTGCAGTGCAAGGAGCAGAGCGACCGGATGCTCGAGCGCGCCTGCATCATGGTGGAGACGGCGGCCAAGGGTGGCGGCGTCTATCCCGAGGTGCTGTTCCAGGTGTCGCGCTACTGGTACGAGCTGTACCTGCGCAACACGCCCGGCGGCGAGATGGAGCCGGACGAGCAGCACGACGTCGTGGTCAACCTGATGCAGCTGATGGAGCCGGGCGTCGACGGGGGCACCGGTGGCTCCGTGCTAGGGGCACCGATGGGCGGCGGCGTACCGTCCCAGCCGGGCAGTGGCCCGGCGGGCGGAGTGCCACCCCCGGTGGGCGGTGGCGGTGGAGCAGCGGCCCCACAGCAACCGTACCCGCCGCCCCACCAGCATCAACCGGTGGCCGGCCTGGCACCGATCGGCATGTACGGCGGGTACGGGTACGGTACGATCTACCACCATCAGAACCTGCCGTACGGTGGCCACCCCGCGAACCCGGTGCACCCGATGTACATGTCGACGCCGCCCCAGTTCCAGTACCCTCCGCCACCGCCGCCCGGCGGGCTGGCCGGCCAGGGAGGGCAACCGCAGCCGCCGAACGTAGGCTACGGCCAGCAGCAACCGCCGCCGCAGCAGCAGCAGCAGCCGCCCCAGCAGCAGCAGCAGCAGCCGCCGCCCCAGCAACCGCTCGGCTCGATGAATCCGGCCGCCGTCGCCGCCTACCAGTCGATGCAGCAGCACGGCGTACCGCCGCAAGGGTACGGCGGGCCGCCACAGTACCAGGGCGTCCCCGTGCAGCCGCCCGGACCGCCCACCAACCCGGCCCAGATGCAGCCGCCCAACCTGCAGCCGTTCTACGGTGGGCCGGGAGCCGCCATGCAGCAGCATCCGGGCGGCCAGCCCGTTCCACCGGGACCTCCGCAGCTCGTACCACCGCTACCGCTGGGCGTTGCCGCGGCAGTAGCCGCCGCCGCCGCCCAGCAGCAGCAACAGCAACAGGGCCCTGCACCACCGCCCGGCCAGCAAGTCCCCGCCGGTATGCCACGGCCCGGGCAGCAACAGCCACCGCCACCACCGCAACAGCAGCAGCCCCATGTCGGTGGACCACCGTACGGGGCGGCAGCGGCGTACGGGCCAACGGCGGTCACGGGCGGCGCCGGACAGCCCCCGCCAGCCGGTACCGGGGGCAGCTCCAGCGGCGGGCCGGTTCGCGCACGCCACCCGCACCATTCCAACACGGCCCAGCTGCGCTACCTGCTCGCGACGTACAATGCGGGCATGCTGGCGCTCGAGACGCTCGCCCGCCGGGTGCACGACGACCGGCCGCAGGCCAAGTACGCCCGCAACCCACCGTACGGCGAGGACGTCAAATGGTTGCTGCGCATCTCGAAGAAGCTCGGCACGCAGTACCTGCACCAGTTCTGCGTCTGCGTCGTCAACTCGATCGTCAGCCCGTTCGTGCTGCACGAGGTCGCCATCGAGTCCGCCCACTATCTGTCGCGCAACAACCCGGCGCTGGTGATGCACCATCTCCGCTCCGCCCTGACGCCGCTGATGAACAAATGTCAGAGCATGTAAGTCCTTTCCTTGTCAATTTTTCTGTACGGTAGCACCAACATTGTATGTACACGACGATCATGTTGTTGTTTTTTTTCGATCATGTTTCGATAGCTGAGGCTTGCTGTGTAACGTACACAATGTATTCCCAATCATGTTTGCGGCATGTGAGAGCCCGCCGATATTGCTGTTGTTTTGACTGATGATACGTTTCAGGCACTATGTTGCCGCTCTTTAACTGATGAATATTTACAATTAGGTTTAATAATAGGCATTACCAGTTTTGAACCTCGCTTGGATAATTACTTCCTCTTATTTAGCGAGAAAGGATTTATTCTACCATGTTTTATCGGACATGTATCCGATTTCTCATATTCGGAGGCTTGCTTTATATATGTCTACGACTATCTATATCTACGACTAACCAGAGTCATTTGCTATTACAGTAAAACGACAGTATCGCTAACCACGTTGGTTGATAATATCATACACCAATTATTTTCTTTCAAAAGTTGAAGAACAGGGCTTTTCCAGTTTGAAGATTACTCCCACTTGGAGTTGTCGCTTTTTTCTGTACAATGTGTTTGATGTTTTATGTTGTACAGGTTAATTTACGGAATGTTCTTCGGAGTCGGAGTCATACGGAGTAGTCTAGAGTGGTCTGGAGTCGTCCGGAGTTATCCAAAGTCGTCCGGAGTCGGCCATAGTCGTCCGAAGTCGTCCGTAGTCGTCTGGAGTCTTCCGTAGTCGTTCGGAGTCGTCCGAAGTCGTAGTCGTCCGGGTAGGAGTCGTCCGAAGTCGTAGTCAATTGTGTAGGAGTCATCCGGAGTCGTCTGGAGTTGTCCGGAGTCATCCAAAGTCGTCCGAAGTGGTCCAGAGTCGTCCGAAGTCGTAGTCGTCCAGAGTCGTCTGTAGTCGTCCGTAGTCGTCCGGAGTCGTCCGGGTAGGAGTCGTTCGAAGCCGTAGTCGTCCAGAGTGGTCCAGAGTCTTCCGGCATCTAGCTGGAGTCGGAGTCGTCCAGAGCCAGCCTTCGAAACAAAGGATCCACAAATGTGGTGGCATAAATGGATGTATTTGAGAAGATTTTTGTAGTTGACTACATCATTGTCATTATTATTGACTCAGTTTGTTAATGAAGAAGTGGTCCAGTGCTTTATTATTTTATTTGGCATATCCCAAAATTGACAAATTGCATTATTTTATACACGTGATTTCCATCTAAAGGCAGCTGGACGATGCTTGCGGAAATAGGAGGAAACAATTTCAAATTAGCCGCTTGCATTGCTGCATAATAACAAATATAAACCATATTTTATTGGGTTGTGTCTTGGAAGAGTTTGTTTTAAAGCTGTTTTTCTCCAAAATAATCCAGTTTCATGATAACTGAGAGTCTACTCTCTTGAGTGTCCGCCGCTGTTCTCTCGTAGTAATACTTCTTGAATTGTTGAGCAACATTCGTTTAGTACAGACAAAATTCGGTTTACCGATTGAACGATTACGAAAACGGTGGATTTTCAAGGTGTATACATTAATCTAACCTTCTCATTCACAAATTACCTTCCCATTTCCCCCCAGGTACTTCCAATGCATCCATCAAAAGTTGTACCATCTCACGATAGCGGACTACGAGGACTTTACCAGCACGATACTTTCCGCCCGGAACGCGTTCCAAATTACGCCCGAGGGCAACGCTCAGTTCAAGGACTGGCTGCAATCAATTAAACGGTAACGTCAGCCAAGTAAACCCTTTTGCATTTTTTTTTTAAAGCATTTCTTCCCATTCCAGCTCGAAATCGTGCAAGAAGGAACTGTGGACGCAGATCAATGCCGCACTCAACTCTAAATGACATCGACTCGATTCGATTGGATCGGAGCTGAACATGATGCTGGCAGCGGCGGCAGCGGCGGCCGCATCGGCAGCGCCATCCAACAGCAACAGCAACAGTATCAGCAACAGTAACGAGCCCCCCAACAGCTACGCCGGCGGCCACGGCACCGGCAAAATCGGCACCACTGCTACTGCTGCTGCTGTAGCAATCGGTGGCAGCGTGACGGCTGCTCCGAACGGTAGCAGCAGCTGCAACGGTTACGCTGCCGACGTGTCCCCGCTGAACAGTGCCGTCTCGATTGCCACCTCCTCGTCGCCGCCGGCATCGACCTCGTCGTCCTGCTCGCTGGTCGGCGGCACTGCCAATCCACACCTCGTATCGCCGTCACCTGCCGCCGTGCTGCTGGACGAGAAGCAGCAGCTGGTACTGCCGTCGTCCGTCTCGGAACCGATGTTGGTGCCACCGTCGATCAAGGCAGGCGCAAGCGTTGGTACGGGCCCGTCGCATCGCTCGGTAGCGGTTGCACCTAGCGCAACGGAACCCACTGGCACCAGCACGCTGTTGGGGTCGAAAGCGCCCGTGACAACTTCCGCCACCGTTGCGATGCCGACGCAATCCGCAAAGCAGCAGCAACTGCGCCACACAAAGCAGCACGTGCCGCCGTCGTTAGCGTCCGCTGCTGCGACCACTTCGCGACCGTTGTCCGACGCGTTCACGAGCTCCTCCCGCAAACCGGGCGCCACGGGCACTGCACCTACGAGCACGCATCGTATCGCCCTGCCGGTTGGACACAAAATTGATGGTGCCAGCACAAACGACACGCACGTCGGCAACGTGATGGTGGCAAATGTTGCCGGTGGCAGTTGCAAAACGAACCCGGCTGGCGGTGATGCAACGCCGTACAGCTCTGCAGCGCATCAGCGACAAACGAAGCCACCACATCAGCAGCAGGCTTCCGATGCGCACAAACCGTGCGCAGTGGAGCGATCGAAACAGGCACAGCCGGCAGCACAGCAAAAGCAACCACCGCAGCAATGCAGCAAACAAAAACAGCATCAGCCCAAGCAGCAGCAGCAGCAGCAACAACAAAAGCCGCAGCCAAAGCAAACACAACCGAAGCAGCAGCATTTGTACCATCACAGCGTGGTGGGACACAGCCAGCAACAGCAATCGGCCGTTGCTGCAGCAGCAGTCACAGTCGCAATGCTCGCACAGCAGCAGCAGCAACAGCAGCAGCAACACTATCAGCAAACGTCCAGTGCGGTTACGGTCGCTTCTCAGGCGCTCAGTCAACTGTCGACGGCGGCCACCCTGCCCGCTGCTGGGCTGGCACCAGCTGCTCCTGCCCATCACGCACACCATCACGCTCATCTGTATTCGCATGCACAGCAGCAGCAGCAGCATTCGGTCGTTTCCTTACCGACCAGTGCGGCGGCAGGAGCTCCATACCAGCTGCAACAGCACCGACAGCAGCAGCAGCAGCAGCAGCAACAGCAGCAGCAGTATTTGCATTCGCGCCAACAGCAACCACTCCCCCCGATGCTGTCTGCGATGCATCATCACCCGACAGCAACAGCAGCGCCTCAGACGCAACCGGGAGTGGTTGCACAGCAGCAACCACCACCGGTACAGCCACCACCGCAGCAGCAGCAGCAGCAGCAGCAGCATCTGCCGCATCACCACCATCTGCACCATCAGCATCATCTGCACAAGCCGCCGACGGGGCCGCCGCCCCATCCGCTCGCGCCCCACAATCCGCAGCAGCATCAGCAAATGTTCCAGTTCCATCAGCTGCAGCAGCATCACCACCAGCATCAGCATTCGCACTCGCATCAGCATCAGCACCAGCATCAGCATCAGCACCATCATCATCATCTGCTGCAGCAACAGCAGCAGCAGCAGCAACAACAACAGCAACAACAGCAGCAGCAATATCATCACCATCACCATCAAACCCACCACAATGCGGCCGCCCCATCGGTTCAGTCCGTAACACAGCAGCAGCAGCACCAGCAGCAACCGCAACAGCCGCCGCCACCACTGACAGCCGCCACGGTGGCGGTTAATGCGCCCGGTGCCGTCGCCGCCGCCGCTGCGGCAGCCCATCCGCCGCAGCAGAGCATCAACCTGAACGTGAACCATCACGTCATCTCGACGCCGATCGTGGTCGACTTCTCCAACATGACGGTGAACTGTGTGCAGCTGCAGGAGGCGGCGGCCCAGCACCCGAACCCGATCGCGGCCGCCGCCGCCGCCATGGCGGCCGGGTATGGGGCGGCCGCCGCTGCAGCCGCCTCCGTCCCGGCGGCGATCGGCGCACGGCCACCGGCCGGCAAATGATTCGGCAAAGTCGCCGCCGTCGTCCCGCACAACAACCACCCCCCGTTACTGTAAAGCTTAGGTTTTGTGTTGACGTGCTTTTCCTTTTCTTTCTATGCGGCACAACATACACACACACACGCGTGCGCGCGCGCACGTGGGCTAGGATTTATTTTGGCATCGTGCCCTGTACGGCGATGGCGACGTGGTGTGAGATGAATGTCAGCATTCAGGAGGTAGTAGCGAAGGAGGAACACGCACTGCTGCGAAAACTCAGCTTCGAATCAATCGAATTGGAGAAGAAGAAGAGGAAGAAAAACGATATAGAAGAATCAAATGTGCCACAGAAGTTCTATATTTTTTTTTAGTTTTTTTTTGTATTTTGGCGTACTTTGTTATTTTTTTTACGAACAACAAAGCATACATTACATTTGCCTTTGTCACTTGGTAATTGCATCGTCCGTGTTTACCGTCTGTGTATAAAAATGTACTATAGCTTTTCTTTTTATACGTATCTATCTATTCTTTTGTTTCGTCGTGTTCGTGTGTTCCCTTTACACATACACACTCCTCTCTCGTTAGTAAGCAAACACTGTCGATGCAGGAAGCTGCAGGAAGAAGATACTTTCTCTACGAATTAAGTGCCCAATCGAACACCCGTTTCATGCAGCCTCTCCTCCTCCCCGTGAGAGTTCGGACTGATTATTCAGCTACAGCGTTTTTTTTCTGTGTTCTTTCTTGTGTTGCGTTAGCGAGCGTGTAAGTGTAAGAAGAAGAACACACAATTACGGCAATATCGATAATGCATACATGTCGGTGCATGTGTGTTTGTGTCTGTATCGAATCCCTTTAGATAAGTGCAAAGATTGTATGCGCAATACTATCTCGATCTAGCTCTCTCTCTCTCTCTCTTTTTTGCGCAACGAATTGTCCATCACGAGCTGGACTGTAGTTGAATTTGATTCGTTTCATTTCAAACCTTACCTCCTTCAGCCCAATAATCCCGCGCGATCGGTAGCGAAAGAAAATAAACGCAACAAAACACGCATGTATGTGTGTGGGTAGAAATGAGGTAAATGAATATTATTCCTTAGAAGAGAACCTTCTTCTTCTATTTAGCGTAAACGGTCCTGTGCGGACATGCCCGGCCTATACCAACACAGCCGGAGATTAAGTCAATCTTTGCTACGGGGAGGAGACGGTCCCCATTCTAGGGTTTGAACCCATGACGGGCATGTTATTGAGCTGTACGAGTTGACGACTGTACCACGGGACCGCCAACTGAGAATCTAGAAGAGAACCCATTAAAGCGAAAAGACACAAAAGATAAGCACAGAGAAACGAAAAGACCTATTAATCCTTACACACACAATGCGAAACGAAAACGGGAGCGAGAAAGAGTGAGAGAGTGTGTGTGTGTGTGTGTGTGGGTGTGTGTGTGAGAGAGAGAGAGAGAGAGAGAGAGAGAGAGAGAGAGAGAGAGAGAGAACAAGGCAATGGTGAAGAAACTGCATATACTAAGAGGAAATAGTAAGCAACGTTCTATAAATATATACATAAATTATATATATAAAAAAAGAGGAAAGAGAAAACACATTTTTAATAGTGAAGAATAAGAATAACAACCCCTTATTAGTCGCAATAACATGTAAGAGAGCGTCTACCGTCGAGGGAGTGCGTGTAGTGCAGTTAATGAAAATTCATATTGCAAGCGTTTGCAAACACACACACACACACACACACACACACACACACACACACACACACACACACACATATACTACAAGAAGATGAAATATTAAGTACAGCCGTTGTGGGGCAATTAAAACAGACAGAAGAGGAAATTGCAAATAATTTACACGTTGCAGTTAACTAAATCTTAAACATCATAAAAACAGATAACCTTTGTGTACGGTTATGAGAAGAAAGCAAGAGAGAGAGAGAGAGAGAGAGAGAGAGAGAGAGAATTATTCAAAAAGTGTAAAACTGCGCGGTTATGCGCTTGATTCCAGCCTTCCTTCTCGTCGGCCGTTCACCCTACTCCTTGGAGAACGAATTTTAAAAGTATTTGAAAGCGCGAACACTTTAATATTACAGCGTCTGTGTGTGTGTGTGTGTGTGTGTGTGTGTGTGTGTGTGTATGTGTGTGTGTGCGTGTGTGTGCACTAATGAAGTGAAAAGTAAAAGTTGTGGTAAGAGGAGTATGTCAAGAGGAGGAAGGGAGTAAAGGAGAGGAGTAGGAGTACTCGAACATTGTATAGATCTCATTTTGATTAAAGTCATTAGCACACACACACACACGCATACACACATAAAGACATAAGCTATTAGAGGGCTGGTCGGGGGAAGGGGATGTAGGTAGACGGGAAAAGAAAACATACACACAGTCATACGCACACATGTTGGAAACAGAAAACAGACATCTGTCCGGTAAACGGTAATATGCAGTACAGCAAAAGGGTGGGCGGCGCCTTTCAACCGTTGAAAAGTCACAAAAACAAACACACACACACACACATACACACATCCTCATACATAAATACATGACCGTACGCGGGACATCGTTACAGATTAGAATACTATTTTCTAGTAAGAATGGGAACGGGAGTCCTTTTCGTGTAAGAGAGAGAGAGAGAGCGAGTGATGGGGGGGTATTAACAGTAGAAAAGGCCAGCGCGCCGATTGTACTACATAAAAAAAAGGAATCGAAATTATTATAGAAACAAGTAAAAGAGCGGGGGCGAGGGAGGGAAAAGGGGAATTAAGATATACAATTTAAAAATAACGCACTTTAACATACATAGATATATATACAACATCAAAGCGCCACGTTCCCACGTTGTGTCCAACTCGTTGAACCCGCTGGAAACTCGAGGGGGAGGGGGGGGGGGAGGGGGAGAGAAGCTGGAGTCGCATCACATCATCATACCCCTCACCCACACGTCCCCGCCGAATTGTCATACTTCAGTTGGGTTCGGTTGGGGATGGTGTAGCAGGCGGGGGTTGATGATGTTGAGCCAAGAGGAGCAGGAGAGGAAGGGAAAAGAACGAGAAGGAATGTGAAAAGTAAAGCCGAGTAATAGAATTAGCGTTTAAGAAATTGGTAGAACAAGTAAGAAAGAGGGAGGAAAGAAGGAAAAAAAGTAGTTAGAGCGTGAGAGGCAGAGAGAAAAGGAGACATAGAAAGAAGAGAGGGAGAGAGAGAAGTAGAAAGTGCGAAATGAAAACATTAAGAATTAAAAAGTGTCTTTTAAAACCATGGAAAACCCGTGAAAGAGAAAAGAAAAGCAACAAAAATACAGAAGAAGAACTACAGAAAACAAAACAAAAACTAAACAACAACACACACAGCATGCAAAACAGCACAGATGCCGGCAGATCGTCTGCCAACCGTCTGCCGGCTAAAGGTGATAATGAATGAGTTCGCAAACCGCAATTAGAATGAAAGAAAAGCAAAAAAAAAAAAAACAAAGCAATCCTTACGCTGTGTCTCGGTCCGTTTTCCTCCCCCGCATTTTGAACCCTGTGTGTGTGTGCGGGCATATTCTATGTACATTACGTTGCTCCACTCCACGTTGCAGCACTCCTTTCACTTAATAATTGTTCACAAAAGCAATAGAAAATGCTGAAGCAGATTAAAGCTCGTTGTCTCTCTATTGCCACGCATTTCCGCAGGTGACGGCGCGCGTAAAAAGAAGCTCAGGAGACACACACACACACACACAGAGAGAGACGTATTTTGAAAATGCGCACAAGACCCTCTTTAGACATAGTTTGTAAGAGAAGTATATAGTATCGATATAATTACACACTCCTTTCCCCTGTAGTAATCATTCCCCCCCAATCCCTCCTACCCCCCCCCCCCCCCCTCTCTACCCACACCTCACTCTCATAGCAATACATGAACTATGTAGCCTAAGCTAAGGGAGCGAATAAATTGGTGAGAAAATGAAGGTTCGTTCCAAAGTTTTTTTGTGCGCGCTCGTAAACATCGTGTTGAACCGTTTCGCGGTTCCGGTTCCAAATCGCAATCGTGTTCTACCCTATTCATTTTACTACCTCTCTCCCTATCTCGCTCTCTCGCTCTTATCTCCTCCTCCCCTCTGTTTTATCTATTAATCCCTCACGCTTCTGTGCGGGGGTGCGAATATGCAGCGCGGAAGCATCTATTATGGATATGATATGGCATATACATATATAAAATGTGTTGGTATCATCATTCACCACTCCTCTCCCCCCAAGTTGAAAGTGGATTTGAAATGTGTCTTATGTGAAGCAAAAAAAAAAAAACAAACAAGGCGTCAAATGAAAGGCAAATAAAGAATAAACGAAATAGGAAAATAATGATAAAAATAAAACTGATATACTATTACACATGGCCCGGGATATTCGTTTTTGGGGATTCCTGCTGTTGGGTGTGTGTGTGTGTGTGTGTGTGAGAAATTAGCCGCAAATCCTCCATGCGCAAGAGAGTAGTGGTGTAAGGTCTTGGGAAGACACAGGGGACGCGCGCGCATCGGACTTCAACTAGAACTCTTGGACACCTTGTGTTGTGTTGTGGCACCATCTCGCCATCCCCGTGTAAAGTGTCGTTGCGCTTTATGGAACTTTTGGGAAGCTTCCTTTCCCACACACTGGCTGTGGTTCTTGTTTTTGTTATCATCTTTTTTTTTTTTTTTGAGGGGACAGCAGTCAAAGCAGTCATCCTGTACGATGGCCGGAACAATGGCAGCACACCACTCTTTACGTATGTTAAAGGTGAAGATAATGGAACCGGTAGCTTGGCCGTGGCTTCCAATAGGGGTTTGTTCCAGGTTCCAAGCGGCTCGCGCAGCGGTGAGAGAGTAACGTGTAGTGGTGGGAGCTCGGAATCGGACCTACCCGTGTTCGGAATCAATTCCGGAGCCGATTTCGGAGTTGAGTCCGGAGCCGATTCCAGAGTTGACCGATTCGCGAGCCGCCTCCGGAATCGATTCCGCGAGCAAAATCGGCTCCTGAATCGGTTATGACCTGGGAATCGCAATTTGCCCCGATAACGGTATCATAATTGACTGCAGAATTTGAATTAGCTCCGGAATGTGAATTAGTTATTGAATTGAAAAAAAAAGTTTTAGAAGCGAAATCAGTCAGTTTCGGAGTCAGGGAAATCGTCATGAGAATGGATCTTTTACAAGTAAATTTTGATTTTTTTGCGATTATCAATACGTAGTACGACTGGACCCAAAGGCCTATTTTTATGGCGATGCCGAAACTGACTCCGTTTGGAAGCCGATTCTAATGTAGGAGCCAATCCCGATTCGAGAGCCGGTATCGATTCCGGAACCGATTTCGATTCCGGAGCCGATTACGATTCTGGAGCCGAGTCTCATTCTGGTAACGATTCCGGAACCAATTCCGGACTCAATGCCGACTCTGGAGCCAATTCCGAAATCGACTCCGGAAACTCATTCCGGACCTACTATCCGGAATCGATTCCAGAAAACTGCGGAGCTAGCCGGAATCGATCCCGACAAAAACTTCATTTTTTCCCATCACTAGTAACGTGCGACGAAACCAAACACGCTTTGCTAGGAACAAAACTGCCTTCCAAGCGTCGGCAGGAGGGAACGATCGAACAGTGCCGTGGCGAGCGGTCGCGTCCATCGCACAACAAGGCGTGCGATCGAATCTGATAAAAATAAAATCATATCTCTCTACGCGCCGGCGCGCGCGTCTGCTTATTAATTATTATTATTATTAGCGTCGTAGTGCTATTGGAGAAAGGAGCAAAGTAGTAGTTAGAAGGGGGGGGGGGGGTACTAATTTCGAATTTTGTCGTCTCTCTACCCCAACGTTAGGCAATTTATAAACAGGAAGGTGTGGTGGTGGTGAGCTTTAGTATAGAGAGGACTATAAAAAAGGAGAAAAAGATGCATTCCGTCTACCATAACAAAAACAACAACAACAACACGTTGTGCGAAGAAACAACAAAGGCGTCTGAGGTTTTCGCAAATCTCCTCCCAGTGTATTATTTAGACAGAGGGACAGATAGGAGCGCAGCACTTTGTGAAGTTGCTTCGCGAGGAGGGGAGGGGGGGGGGGAGTCTCTCAGATAGATATTAGTATTTGTCCGTTGCAAATTGTGCACTGTCATCTGGGCAGTGTGTGAAGGCGTGTGTGGTATTATTATGGTGTTGTTGTGGGTGTCGAGCAAAAATATTTGCCTGGTTCGCCTTGTGCTCTCCCTGTGTTTGTACACCCCCCCCCCCCCACCCCTGTCTTTTCCTCCTCTTCTATCTCCTCTTCAAAGCGCAGCTGTGTTTAATCCCCGCTACCCAGGGGGAGAAATGATAGCCCCACATATGTGTGGGGTAGGCGCACGCCTAGAGCTGGTTGCCCTATTTATCTCACGATTTATGAATGTTGATTGAACACAATTGTGTATTTGCTCTCGTTCTCTCTCTCTCTCTCTCTTTCTCTGGCTGTGCAGATTAGCGACATTTGCGGGCCCTGCTGCGGTTCGACGACACTTCTTCTCGCGCTTGTTGCAGACGTGTTGGGAGGCGAGTGAATTTGAAGATGACGGAGTAGTATTTCACGGAGACGCTGCCACTCTGCTCAGATAGCAACGCGCAAAATGAAACAAGCCTCCAGACGCCACCACCCGGTACGTGCCAGTCGCCCGGGGGGAGGGACCCCAAGGGTCAGGACACAGATTGTGTTTGCTGACGTTCCCGAACCGCACTATCAACCAGAAGTGGGGGGGGGGGGGGGCCTATTTTTAACGTCTCATTAAACATTGCGCTTTGCCTCCGATGACTTAATCCCACGATGCGGTGGCCAGTGAGCGGGACCGGCCTAATCACAGTCACATCGCGGAGTGCCGCTCCCCAGCGCTGTTGTCCTGACGCAACATTTGACCTATTGAGACCTGAGCCGTTTTTGTGTCATTTTTTTTTTCTTTCTTTCTTTCTTTTGTTGGTCGCTTTTGTCCCGCATCAATGGCAGCCGTCAGCCACAGGTGGAGGGACAGCCAGAGAGCGCCCAGTTGCCGGGTGTCTCGGCCACCATCGTTTGAGAACTTATCAGAAAACTTGTTCTTTTAAACCGACTTTTGTGAAGCGAAAGAGAGAGAGAGAGAGAGAGAGAGAGAGAGTGAGATGTGAGAGGGGGGCTCATCATTTCCGCTGCACATTGGCCGCCACCGTTTGGAATCTTGGGGCTGGCATCGGGGCTGGTCAAACAACAAGTGTAGCAAGCGTTGATAAGGGAGCGGCGGGTAACCTTTTCCTGCCCCCCCCCCTTCGCTTCCTCAAAAGTGGGTTCGGTATCTATGGCTTTTTTTGTGTTTGTGTGTGTGTGTGTGTGTGTGTGTGTGTGTGTGTGTGTGTGTGTGTGCTGTTTCGCTGTTTTAAGCCCCGAGCCCCTCTCGGAGCCGCCTGTCAATCATTCTTGTGTCTGGGGAAGGATTGGAGCTCGAAGAGAGGGAGAGAGAGAGAGGGGGGGGGGGCAACGTTGACAATAGGGTGGGGCACTGCAAGTCCTGCGCGCCGTTTCCGTGACGACCAATCGGGAATGGGAGGCGCGGATCGAGGTGATGGGTGCGCGGTGGATCCAGTCCAGTCCCACCAAGGCAAGGCCTGCAAGGAACACAAAACCGGCCATTAAGCAGTGGCTCAGGGAGAGCGGAGGGATGGGGATTGAAGGGATGAATTCCTTGTTTTCTTTTTTGGTTCGCGAACGGGAGCCCCAACGCTCCATCCCTTATGCCCTAAACAAGCTCCACACGCTTAAGTGAGCGAGTGACAGAGAGAGAGAGAGAGAGAGCCGACACGAGATAAAGCACACCTCACAGCGAGCGCGCCGGAGCGGTAGGACGGGCGGGCGGTCCGGTTGCTTGGTACACACGAGCGCGGGTCCGAGGTCGCGCCTCGCCGAAGTACCCCGTGCGAGATCGGTCTCGTTACCGCGCGCGGTCTAGGCCGAGAGCAAAATAGCGGAGCGCGAGAGCGAGCGAGAGAGGCTGCCCGGGGCCGTTCGCCGTTTTGGCGAGTACAAATAGTGCTGCCCGGTGGCTGCGACTCCTCAGTTTGACGTTATCATCCGCCGCACGTCGCGCAGAGACGCGCCTTTGGCTGTCACCCCGGCTCACACCCTCCACCCGAGTGGCAGACGCGAGCTCGCACGCGGTCGCTGGTGTGCGTGTTGTGTGTTTGGTTTTTGTGCGTTACGTCGCTCAACAAAGCAACAGGGGTTGAAAAAAAAAAGGAAAAGTTCCCCCTTTTTTTGGCGCCATTTTTCCCTGTGCACGTGTGTTATTGTGTGAGTGTGTGTACGAGCAGAAAAAAAGCACCAGAAAGGGCTCCAAAGGGACCTCCTCGGGAACCACACCAGGTGACAAGCGAGACAGCCTCAACATGGTGGACGCGTGCGAAACGATGCCCAAAGCGGACACAATCAAACTGCGAAACAAACACATCGGGTAAGTGTTTTTTTTTTGTTTCAAAAGAGAGGGAATATGTCCTAAATGACCCCATGACCTCGTACCTGCACTCTCCCCAGCCAGCAACAAAAGTGTCGCTTTTGGGTGTTCTACGCACCGAGAGCAGCAGACACAGCCATCACCAGCAGCTGCTGCGAGGTTCTACCTGTCTGGCTTTGCTCTCAATTCCTATTGTTGCCCGTTGACCACGTTGAACCCAGGTTCCATTTCACTCGATTTTGTTTTCGCGCAATGAATATTCACTTGCAGGCTGCTGGCAGCTCGTTTTCAGCTTTAAAGTATCCCATCATCAAATTGATGGTTTCTGGCAGCTTGTTTGGCTCGTTTTTAGTATTGCGCTTAGCACTCACACATGCAATTCAATTCAATTCAAGTATGTATTTATTACTACGTCTGCCGTACAGACTAGCATACATATATTCCTTACTAACTCTGCTATCCTAAACTATCCTATATTAATCAGTCTATCCTAATCCTAATTACCTGAACTAAGAAAACACTGAAAGTCACATGGTCACTAATGAGAAGAGGAATTTATAGAGGATCTTAAACGGAGGCGGAAAACTGACAGGGATATGTTGAGATCAAAAAGGTTGCATGAGGAGTTAAACGAAGACAATGCACGCAGGAACGGATCGTTTCGACCACATGCAGAACGGCGTCTCGGAATTGATAAGGCAGGGCGAATGTGGAAATCCGAGGGAGTCCCAGACCCAGTAACCGACACCTAGACTCATAACCGGGCATGGATGCATAAGGCCCACCAAGTAATCTGCGAGCAGCAAATCTGGTGAATGCTCTCTGCACCCGCTCGATAACGGTCAATGTGCACACGTGCTACCGGGCACAGGACGCACCAGCGAGCAGAAAAGAGCCTCCAGAGAGAGTGGATTGGAGAATTCGCAGGCTATACGCTTGATCATACCCAGCGTTTACCACGCCCTGCTGACTATAGAGTCGTAGTGGTATCTGAAGGTGAGGGCATTGTCGTGCCAAACACCTAAGTCCTTTATCACCGAGACGCGATTTACCTGGACCTCATCTAGAGCGTACGAATAGCATGTATGTACTATGTTCCTATTGTACGTCAAACTCTGCTTTTTATTGAAACCAACATTGCGTAGGGTGCTTCCAGAGCTTGCCCGGTTTTCGCATAGCAGGAAAGTTTCGCTTCAGAAGCTTTAAGAACCTTTGCCGGACATGTCACACACTTGACAATTGTACCAATAATCAGACCTTAATTCAGTAGATAACTCACCAAACTTCTAATACGGCCAACAACAACTTTATTCGGCCAAGGGACCTTCTTAAGCCACTAATGAGCTTGTCCATTGGCGATTTGTTGAAGTACTCCGGATAGCCGGTCCTGCGCATGGGAAGACGGTCCTGAGTGCAGTCGTGCAAGTTGGCAACTTTAGCAAGTTGTCCGCTTTTTATTCTATTCTCAGACTATACCTGTAATATTGGTATACCTCTACCTATTACACTTGGTAGATGGAATTTCAATTCAATCGGTTGGATGGAGATCGGTATAATGGCTCAAACGATGAATCCGGATTGCCGTATGTAGATTCTGTAGCGAGAGGAATTTATGATAACTGTCCAAGTAAACAAAGGTCCATTTTCACGTTAATGCAAGGAAAGATCAAAACTTTTAAAAGATGCTTTCTACATGTTAACAACCGTTTAATTTGTTCAAACCGGAAAAAACAGGTAATGAAACCCGTTATTGCAGTAGAGTGAAGAATGCGAACGTTATGAATTGTAATGACAGAAGAATTTCAACTTCCAAAATGTAACAGCACTATCAATAGTGGTGACATTGAAGTAATCGGTCTAAAAGTACGGCTCGTGTTGTTGAAGATAAAGAATTAAATTGTCCAAATGGCAATGAAATAAAGAAATAATTGATAAATATATGACTGCGCCTAGAAAGACGCTTCAAAGTGGCGAGTCGCCAGTAACCAGTAATAACTCGTATCGGTGGAGATAGTCAAATTGTAATAACAGTTTGAATTTCATGAGGGAGAAGAAATAAGCGGGAGAGAGAGATAGAGAGAGAGACAGAGAAAAGAACGATTTGTTTTTCCGTTCTCGTAAGTCCACTCCCAGGCTGACGGTAGACTGATTTGCAGCGCCGACTTTCGCGCGCCGTCTTTCTGGTTGTCTAACTGGGTGCCCCAACCCGGCTTGGTAAGGTCAGGCGGTGTCGTCTGCCAAAAAAAAAAAAAAACCAAAAAAACCAACAATACAAATCGATCCTTTGGTGCCACGTGCCTCCCGTGCGGAAGAAGACGGCTCAGCATCAGGCAGGGGAAAGTGATGTCCAATGTCACACCTCTCTCGCTCTTTCAAACACAAATGCATGTGACACCCCCGATTCACGAATGTTTCCGTTTCGCTTGCTTCTCCCCCTGCAAACGTATTCGGGGAGCAGTTCTGCCAACAAGCGCGGGCAAAACAAACCGCCCCGCACACCGCGAAAATTCACGGTCAAAGCCAGGGCCAAGCGGACGGTTTTAGGGCGAGAGAATGAGCGAGCGCGCGCGCGCGCTCTCGCTCGCGTATTCGAAAGCCTTGTGAAATTATTTTTATTCCTCAACAGGCTGCCAGTTCTTAAATAAACAACAACAAAAGCAATAGAAAACAAAACAAAACAGGATTGTAGAATACCAACAATGGTGGATGGCGACGACCCGCAGCGGCGCAAACTACCTCACACTACGCGGGACGCCTTTACATCCCTCCGTTTATTCCACTTTAATTGAATTGTTTGTTTTGGGGTCGTCCGCACAACAACAACAATAACAACAAGCGTGCGAATGGCGAGTTGTTTGTGCGATTTTTTCACCCGTTTGCGTTTGTTGAGCTTGTTAAGGATGATCCGATGAATGATGCAGATGGCATCAACGGCATCCAGCAAGTGCACTAGATTAGCTTGTTTTTGCACACTTGACAACGCTTGCAAGCGCTTGCACGAAACTGGCACGCGCCAACGGCATGACAGGAGGGGAGAAGGAGGAGATGTTACGTGTAAATATGCAGCATTAATCCCGATGATAATAGCAACACACACACACACACACACAGCAAAAAGATGCATCATCATTGCGTTTGGCGGTTGGCCGGCAGCCAGGCAGCTGCTGTGTAGTACGAGGACATACAGCCGCTGGGAGATCACGTGCGCCGCATCCACAACCGCTCACCTACTAATCTATACCTCTCTCTCCCTCTCTCTCTTTCTCTCCGCACAGCAAATCCTGCCAGCTGTTCTATCGCTCCGATCCGCTGAAGATAGTGCGCGGCCAGGGCCAGTACATGTACGACGAGCAGGGTGCACGGTACCTCGACTGCATCAACAACGTCGCGCACGGTGAGTGGCAGGGTGACGGTGGTCCCTAAAACCGTCCTAGAAGAGGAGAAAAAAAAGGAATGATGCTTGCTCAAACCACGCACGGGTTGTTCACGTGCTGCTTAGTGGCTGCTAATCGCGTGAGCAAACCCCCCACCCGAAAGGGATGACCGAATGGTGGGGCACTCTTATCGAGCCGCACGGATCACGAATCAGTAAACAGCGCAACGAGGCCATCTCTCTCTCGACTCATTTGACGTCAAACCAGAAGGGAAGGAGGGGAGCGAATGCTTATCGGTCAGACCGGGCGGCACCCCAGTGGGTTATCGCGACCAGCGGCGGCTATTTGTGGTGCAACACGGAAAGAACCCGCTCTTCAACATCGTCCAACAATAAAAAAGGGACCTTCACGTGGACACACGCTCCCTCTCTCTCTCTCTCTCTCTGTCGCTCTTTCAAAATGGCTCAAAATCTACCAACGGCAGCTTTGAAGTGGTCCGACGCAATTCCAATGCCTGGGAATTTGTGAAACACGACTAAAAGCAACTAACAACAGCACAAAAATGGACAGTGATCGAGCTACCCCTTTCTCATTTTTTTTTCTCCCTCCCTCCCTCCCTTTCCCGCCCCACAGTTGGACACTGCCATCCGAAGGTGGTGGAGGCCGGGACGCGCCAGCTGGCCACCCTGTCGACCAACAACCGCTTCCTGCACGACGAGCTCGTCCAGTGCGCCCAAACGCTCGCGGCAAAGATGCCCGGCAACCTGTCCGTCTGCTACTTCGTCAACTCCGGCTCGGAGGCGAACGATCTGGCGCTGCGGCTCGCCCGCCAGCACACCGGCCGGCACGAGGTGATCACGCTCGACCAGTAAGTATCCAACGCCCAGGGAGTCCGCAGCTGCCTTAGAAAAGAAGAGAAAAAAAACTTAGTGATGGATAAGGACCCAAGAATTGAAAGCAGGTCTCAGACATTTTTTAATTCCCAAAAATGCTGATTAGCTGTACTGTTCATTTCCAATCGGTAACTCTTGTAACGATTTTGCGATGTAACACACACGTGGTGCCGTGGTACAGTTGTCAACTCGTACGACTTAATAACATGCCCGTCATGGGTTCTAAGCTAACATGGACCGTCTCCCCGTAGCAAGGATTTGACTATATTCGGCTGTGTCTGGGTAATTAATTAAGTCTCGAGAGCCTGTATAGGCCGGGCATGTCCGCGTAGGACGTTACGCCAAATAAAAGAAGAAGAGAAGAAGAAGAAAGAGAGCACACACATTTCATCAACACCGTCCTGGACAGATACATTGGAACTCCTACAACATATCATATTTTTATAACAAACGAGTGTGCAAAATATTCCATTTAGAGCCTTCAATTTGCGTTACAATTTTATGATTTAGCGTTTTAACTGATGATGTGCTCTCTGGAGAGCACTCACGACTCCGATCCAACTCCGACTATTGTTAGTCCGATGCTGACTCGGGAGTCGTCCGGGTCAGTGTCGTCCGGAGTCATCCGGAATCGTCCAGAGTCGTCCGTAGTCACCCAGAGTCTGAGTCGTCCGGAGTGGATCGGAGGCATCGAAGTCGATCGGAGTCAACTGGAACTGTCCGGTATGATGAGCTTGTTATCAGGCCTTTCATTTCGTTGTGTGTTTTTGGTTTTCACTTTGCTCTTGTACTTCGTATTCAGACCTTTGTTTTGAAGCCCGATTCTGACCGACTCCGGACAACTCCGGACAATGCTGATAATCCTCCAGAGTCGGTTCCGAAATTATCGGCTTCACATCGGGGTCAACTGTAGATTTTAACGAACTTTACCCATCACTAGTTTTTCACCTTCCCATTAGTGATGGGAATGTCCTACCGATCCCGGTAGAGTCATTCCGTTCCTTCGATGGATCGTTCGAACTTGGGAAACAAACAAATAATGTAAAATATTTTTTTCGCAAGCAGCACAGATGATTGATTCTTTAATCAATTAAATCCCAATAACAACAACAAATTTGAAAGCTTTTTGTCCCTTCCTTATAAACAGTTCCACCAAATGACATATCGGACTGACTCCACAGTCAGGTGGCGCTATCAACCCTTTTGTTTTAGTTTTGCATTTGTTTGGTTCGTTAACAACCTCCGTAAGGAGTTGTTTTGGGTTCAAATAGCATAAGTCATCTGGGCAATAGTTCTTCAGCAGAAGCGACGGAAGCTAACTACTACTGGATGGTTGAGACTTTCTCACACACTTTTATCACAAAAATATCGAAGCCTGTTGAGTGTAAAAAAAGATATTTTATGTTAAGCGATTTTGCTGCAAAATGCTACAATTAGTTAAATCTCAAGATATTCTATAAACACTGTGGTTATGGGTTAAATGCTTGAAGTGAATAGTTTACTTTTTTTATGAAAAACCCAATAATAAACCAGCATTATCAACTCCAAGGATCTAGTTTCGTTTCTTTCCGTTTTGGTTCCCCAAAATAAAAGGAATTTTCCTATCACAACCTTCAAATTACATTTAAACTACAATACAATTCTAACAATATGGTCCCCCGTTGTTCTTCCAGTGCCTACCACGGTCACGTCTCGGCCGTGATGGACATCTCGCCGTACAAATTCAACCAACCGGGCGGCGACCCGAAGCCCGACTTTGTGCACGTGGTCAGTAAATGGGCCGCCGGGGGTTTTTTTTTTTTTTTTGTTTGCAAAACACACAACCTCACTGCACTATTTCCCCCTCATACCCGCGTTGTAGGCACCGTGCCCGGACGTGTACCGGGGCAAGTACCGCGACTGTGACTATCCGGACGGTACCGACCTGGGCCAGCTGTACGCGGACGAGGTGCAGCGGCTGCTGGACCGCAGCCCGGCCGGTGTGGCCGCCTTCATCGCGGAGAGCTTGCAGAGCTGCGGCGGGCAGATCATACCGCCGGCCGGCTACTTCCAGAAGGTGTACGAGTAAGTACGCACGGCCACGTGCCAGTTATCCACGTGCGCGGACAGCTTGATTGATGGGGCCGGGTTGCGTTCTTTCACAGCGCGGTACGCAAGGCCGGCGGCGTAACGATCGCGGACGAGGTGCAGGTCGGCTTCGGGCGGATCGGCACGCACTACTGGGCGTTCGAGCCGCACGGCATCGTGCCGGACATAGTGACGGTGGCGAAACCGATGGGCAACGGGCATCCGGTCGGGGCGGTCGTCACTACGCCCGAGATTGCGGAAAGCTTTGCCGCCACCGGCGTCTGCTACTTCAACACGGTATGTTTCACTTTTTTTTTTTTTGCTTTGTTGGAGAAGGAATGACTTTTCCGTTTCTTTTGTCTGATGCATTTCGTTTTCCGCAATCCTTTCCAGTACGGTGGCAATCCGGTGTCGTGCGCGATTGCGAACGCGGTCATGCGCGTGATCGACGAGGAGCGGCTGCAGGAGAACGCGCTGCGCGTCGGCCGCTACCTGCTGGAGCAGTCGCGGGCCCTGGCCTACGAGTATCAGCTGGTGGGCGATGTGCGCGGCACCGGCCTGTTCGTGGGCATTGAGCTGGTGGCGGACCGGCAGCGCCGGCTGCCGGCGACCCGCGCCGCCAAGGCGGTGGTCGAGCGGATGAAAACCGTCCACCGGATACTGGTGAGCAGCGACGGGCCGGACGACAACGTGGTCAAGCTGAAGCCGCCGATGGTGTTTACCGCGGAGAATGCGGACGAGTTCCTGTACGCCATCCGCGAGTGTCTCACCTACCTGGAGCAGCAGCAGAAGGAATCGAGCGCAGCAGCGCCGGAAGTGGCAAACGCGCCGGTCCGCGTAACCCATCCACTAGCGACCGGTGGCATCCTTCAGCCGAGCCCGATCAGCCGCGGCCAGCGCGATACGTCAACACTCATCAAGTCAATCTGAACGGATCCAGGCAGATCTGCCACCGATCAAGCGCAAGCAGCCCCGATCAACGCCGGAGCCCGCGGCACTTGCTTTCCGCTGGTGGAGCGCTGCGCACGATGCTAGAGGGGGGGGGGAGACACTTATTTGTTTTAAAAATAAGAATTACATTATAAAGCCCTCCTTCGCGTCCCCTCGTACACTACTGGCGGGCGTGGGGAGGGGCCACACTTTGCTGTCATTTAAAGTTTTTAGAGAACGAGAGGGAGAGATTTAAAGCGAGCAAATCCAATCCAATTGCCTTCGTCTGCTAAGGAGGGAGGAATGATAGTTGTAATCAATGCAATAGAGTAAGTCGGCTAGAGGATGGGAGAGAGTAGTGGTGAAATGGTGCGATAAATATATTTACGCTGCCTGTAAAGGAGCTGTTCCAATTAAATATATGATTGCAGCTGTCGTTACTACCTTGAGGAGCCCTTTCTGATTCGCTTGCTGTACGATTTCCTAGTTCGTAAGGAATAGGCATGGGATATAGGAACGGTTTTAGTTTGCGATATGGACATCATCAGCGACTAGCATCGGGATGCAGTGTTTATAGGAGGAATGGTGCTTACTACAAGGTATAACAAATTACCATTTCTTTTTTTTTTTTTTGTTAGAATTTTTCTTTGATATGTACTCCAGCAATTTCGAAGATTTAGAGATATTGACGCACGTTTAGGATCACTAGGAACCAAGACCCTGGTGAACTTCAGACATCCAGATCCACAATGTATTCTCGAGATTGTTCAGGGCGTCGTCCATATTCCTAAACACTCTTTTCTAAGAAGTATCTGAGGAGGGCTAGACAAACTTGGGATATATTCCCGAGACCCATGGTTCGAGAGGAAACTTCCACAAATGTATGAGCTCTAAAGGATTTTGAGACATTCCCACATCCTGATTGCTCCTAGGGATTTTGGACGAACCAAAGACATCAACATCTGCAATGCATTCTCGACACGCGTGGCAAGTATCGGATGAGCTCTAAACGAACTTTCCTATACTTCAAAAATTGCCTAGAAGTTCAGCTCAGAATCATCGGAGCAACTATAGACGAACTAGGGATGCTTCCTTTCAAACAATGCGTCTCGAGAATATATCCCAACACTATAACATTTCAACAAATTCTGAGTCCCAGAGGACTTTGAGACATTGCAACACCCGAAGGATCAACAAGAGATGTGAACTCTGACCGGTCCAGGACCTCTAGACGACAGCGGGCCAAAGCAATTTCTGACAATTCCTTGTCAGGGATTGATAGGAACAATAGTATTTGCACCGAAGTATCACAAACATTCTCGAGACACATTGCTAGAAATGGATTGTCCCTACAATGAGCTCCACAAACTACTAAGTTCTAGAGTACTTGGTGTACATGGAGTACTACACCTCAAAGACCACCAGTACCCTAACCCCTTCCGAAAAACTTTGGGCGTGAATCGTACTTTCTGTACAGCTATATTGCTATACGGCTTGCAGAATTTTTATTTAAAAAAAAACACGACCACTCCAAAGTTCGCTTACTGCTTCTGTTTATATCAATATGTATATATTTCTTTACAGTATCTCTTCCGTCTCAAAACAGTCCACAACATCGTGTTTCATCCCTCAAACCAAATCTCATTGGCCATTTGTTTTTTTTTGTTTTGTTTTTTTTAGTACCAGATGATGAGAATACACATTTCAGTAATGTTTTTTTTTTTTTTTTTAATTAAGCATACTTCACATTCTTTGCTTGATTGGGAGATGGGAGGCACACAGCATAACAGCAAAAATATAGTAAAGCGCCATTAACGAGAGGAGCCTAGCTGTTAGTTAACGTAAAATACACTGTTCTGTTACAAAGAGGTTGTTCACCCCGCCCCGGGTCTATTTATAGAGAACGAATAGAACGAAAAAAGCACACACACACACAGCATACACACAATCTCCAGCACGGTAACTGCTACACTTGCGATTATGTAAGATAATTCATCTTAGTTTTGTTGTTGTTTTTTCTTTGGTTGGTGCCCATGTCCACATACAACAATCAAGTCTTTATCTCGCCTTGTTTTGGGGGGGGGGGGGGGGGGGGGGTTGGGGAGGACTCATCGTGAAGAGCCGCTCCGAAAGCGACACGAACGGAATTGCTGCTGTGCGTCCAACTGTATGCGGGGGCATCACCATTTTGCGTCGCAGTTACCTGGGATGGTTGGTTGGAAAACAACGGCCCTAAAAACGAAAGGATGTACACGTGCCAACAGCCAAATTCCTACACTATCGCCGCCTCAATATTGCTCTTCTAAATATCTGCAAATGGTTGGTTTGTGCGCGTCTTATCTCGCGTCTCGCATGGCGTTTGCCCGTTTTGCCGCCCTACCTGATTGCGCTGGGGGTACAGGCGATTGCTTGACCTTTTGCGGCCAGACGATTGTGAGCGGGCTTCGACCCGTTCGTTAAGTCAAGGGGGGAGGCCGCGATTGTTAAGTGCGCACACTTTTGCGCAGCAGCTGACCCCGCTGCAATGTACATTACGCTAGCCTGGGTGCGTCAGTTTTATTTGCTTTTTGTTTTATTATTTGTTTGTTATCGCTTACTTTCTACAACCTGCTAGTGTGTCCGCCTCTGGTCCACCCCAGGACACATACACTCAGAGAGAGAGAGAGAGAGAGATAGAAAGAGAGCGATTGCGACACTCTACGCCACACCACAGCACGTGTTTTTCTTCCTTTACAGTCTTTTTTTAAGAGTTATACTATTTACTTTGCTTTATTGGCTCAATACGCGTTACGTGTGCCTTGGCTTGAGTCAACTATGCCCCATGCTCCTTTACTTTTGTTCTGAAGTGTGTGCCGGTTGGGTTTTTGTTGCTGTTGTTTTGGGGGGGGGAGCTTTCTATTAACATTAACATGGTAAAATGGGGGGAAAACACGTGGTTATTACTGCGTTTAATTACATTTGAATTCATCTTTTTTCATTTGTCTTTTTCTTGTTTGTTTGTTTGCTGCTATGTTGCTATGTTCGGGTTTCACTGCATGATTTTTGTGCAGGAGGCAGATTAGGACACTACATTACAACTAGTAGCTATTGCATGTATCGGAGCTTTCTCCTCGCCCGGGCACAGCTTTCGGGCGTTTGTTATATGGTTTAATGTCTTCTTAAACTGTCTTATCTGTACATTGACTCCCGCACGCTGTCACACATACACACACACACACAAGCACACACCTTATTGCCTTGTGAACGATAGCTCTGACCACTCTGAAGAAGGTCGGCGAGAAACTTTTTCAACAAAATGTAGCAAAAATGTATCCAAAGAGCAGCAGGCAATTAATGTACAATTACAACCCTTGACGGGCAACGGTATAATGTAATATTAGCGCAACCCGTAAAATCGAAAACTCCTTATTCCTTTCTATACAGGGTTTTCCACGGGTTCTCATAGTTATGGGACACTTCCTACACTCTTCCCCAGTGGAAGTGAATGAAGTTTCATGTTGGAAATTTGACTCTATTCCTAGAAATTCCAGTTGGATTTGTTCAACAAGGATGCTAGAGAGTCCAATTCCCATTACATTAAGTTCATTTCACGCAAGAAAGTGTTTATAAAGTGTCCCACAGCTACGAGAACTCCTGGAAAATCCTGTAATGTGTGTGTGTGTGTGTGTGTGTGTGTGTGTGTGTGTGTGTGTGTGTGTGTGTGAGTGAGTATAAACTGGTTCCCTGCAAAATATTGCCTGCTGAAATATGTAAGCTTGTGTCTGTTTATCATTTTGTAAGGAAAAAAAAAATGTAGAAATGAAATTTCTACACACACACACTCACTCACACAGAACAGGCAACCACACTTATCGGTATGCCCACGAGCGATAATTTAATAATAGTTTCTACTTTAAAAAAAAAAGGTATTTGTTATACATAACTAACGTACATAAAGTTAGCAATGAGCGGATTTAAATTTTAAACTATTATATAATTGAAAAAAAAAACAACAATCCTATCCTTTTCTTTCATTTTGCCGCCTTCGTTACGTTTTGTTATCTTGCGTTACGATAAGATTTCTTTTTTTTTTGTTTTTTTTTTGTTTTCGTGTGTGTGGTCAAAAATGTGTTTGCTGGTTTTGTTCGTTGTGCTAATTTTACTTGAACCATCCGTTTTCTCACGTTTTCTCCGTTTTTCCTCCATTATCCCATTCCCCTCCCCCCATGTTCTGTTACGCTAATAGGCTAATTCTTCCGGCCGGCACGACGTCCGGCATTTCGTTGTCGGTAATTTGTTGCGTGTTTTTGATGCTAGTAGCTAAGTTTTGGACGCATTCCGTCGCAATTGCCATACTGTGGCTTAAAACGTAAGAAGAAAAAGAAAGAAAAACTATTCAAAATCTAGCAACGTGTACACGTGTGTGTGTGCGTGTGTGTGTGTGGTTAGCGTCACTTACTGGTAAGAAAACCCCCAGCTAGTGGGGTTTACCTTTACCCCACCCGCACCCACCGGCAATTGCATTGTCGACCACCACCACCATCACCACACCAGCACTCTCATCCTCCCGTTTGGCTGCAGGGGGACGACGGGAAATTATCTAAACTCGTAAATTTGAATACAGGATTCGGCCACGTGCTGCAGCGTTAGCGACTGGTACCTGTGGGCGGGATAGTTGGCGAGAAAAAAACTAGGCGAGTCAGTGAAAGGGGGAGATAGGACACACAAACCGCAACAGAGTTGCCTACCATTCGGAGGAGCGGTGATAGTAGTAACCCTCCATAACGGCTTGCGATTTCTGGAAGCAGATGTAGTAGAACCCGGCGAACGACGCACCGTTGATGTTCTTTATCTTGTGATCAGGTACCTGGTTGGGGATGAACAGAATGAAACGTTAGCCGAAAACCCGTGCCTTCCCGCCTGTGCACCAGCACCAGCGCAACACCTACCAGAAAGTGTTCCTTCCAGCGCATAAACACGTAGTCACTCTTCGCTAGCGCATCGTAGTCGAAGTCGTCCGAGTTGAACGTCTTCTGGTACTCGCTGAAGGCAGCAAATTTTCCCTGCAAATGCAAAGAAAAAACATCAAATGCCAACCGTCCGTTACCTGTTGCGCGCACGCACACACACACACACAGACAAACACTTACAAAATGCTTTCTATCTACATCCTCGTCCGCGTCCCATTTGCGCGTCAGGAAGGGATACTTTTTCGAGATAATTTCACCATCGAAGAAGGTCGTCAGGGTGGGAAACTCGAACGTCAGCCCGGTGATTTTGAGATATCCGCACAGATAAGAGTTTGCTTCGTCAACGTGCTAGTAATGGGTAAAAAAGAAAGAAAGAAAGAAAAGGGGTTCGAAATTAGCCTTCGTTCTAGTGATGAAAAATATAAAGTTTTTAGGAAAAACTGAAGTATTTTGTCGGAATCAATTTCGGCTAGCCGCTAAGTTTTTTGGAATCGATTCCGGAGAATAGGTCTGAACTCAATTTCCAGAATTAGCTCCGAAATCGCCCCCGGATTCGGAATTGGTTCCAAAATTGGTTTCGGAAACGGCTCCGAAATTGGTTCCGGAATAGACTCAGAAATTTGTTCCGAAATTGGTTCTGGAATTAGCTCCGGAATCGGCTTCGGAATCGGCTCCAAAATTGGTTCCTGAATTGGCTCTGGAATCGGCTTTGGAATTGGTTCCGAAGTCGGTTTTGGAATTGGTTTCGACATCGGCTCAGGTTTGGGTTCCGGAATCGGAATCGGCTCCGGAATTGGTTCCGGAATCGGCTCCGGAATTGGTTCCGGAATCGGCTCCGGAATCGGTTCCGGGATCGAAATCGGCACTATAATCGCAATTGGTTCCGAAATCAGAATCGGCTTCGAAACGGAGTCGATTTCGGCATTTCCATAAGAATAGGCGTTTGGGTCCAATGATCGTATTAATAGCCGCAAACAATCAAAATACTTGTAAACGATCCATTCTCATGGAGATTCCCGGACTGATTTCGCTTCTGAAGCTTCATATTTCAATTCAAGAACTGATTCTCATTCCGGAGCTAATTCCATTTCTGAAATCAATCCTGATTCCGTTGTCGGGGTAAATTGCCATTCCCTGGGGAAATCCGATTCCGGCGCCGATTCCGATTGCGAAATTGATTTCGAAGCCGAATCCAAAATCGGCTCCGGAGTCAACACCGGAATCAGCTCCGGAATCGACTCCGGAATTGATTCCGAACACGGCATCGGAATCGGATTGGTCCACTCCGTTCGTCGCAGTACCCTTTGGTGCGACCTGCTCGCTCTGCTTACCTGCAGCACCACTTCAACCTCGTACGCGTTGCCCTTCGATTTCTGGGAGCCGCGAAACTTAGAACCATTGTACAGGAGCGATTTGGTGACGCCGAGCTGTTTGGAGTTGTTCGGCGGCGGCGGCACTATATCCACCCGCACAGGCATGCTGCTCGCGCTGGCGTCCCGGCCCGGCTGCTGCTGCCCTCGTGCCGCTTCCTGTTGCTCGCTTCCCTCCTCTGCGTCTCCACCGTCCTCCTCCTCCGCTTGGTCTTGCTGCCGGTGCGGTTCGGGCTGATTGTCGCCGTCCGGTCCGAGTCGGTCCGGCCGCTCGGCTACTCCACCAGCGATGCCACCACCACCCGCCGCCGCCGCCGCCCGCCCGCCTCCTCCGTCTGACCCGCACGTGCTGCTGCTGTCGGCGCCGGTGCGCTTCTGCTTGGCCGAGCCGCTGTTACCGTGGCCACTCCCGTCACCGTCGGCCGGGTCACGCTGCCCCCTCGGTTCCGCTTCCTCCTTCTCCTCCGGCGTCACTCGCTCCTCGGTGTCGAGCGCGGTTGTGCCGGGCACGAGGGCGGAATCGGCACCTTCCCCTTCCGCTAGGATCGTTGTCGTCGCCGCCGTCGTCGCTGCTGCTGATGCTGTTGTTGTTTCCTCACCCTTGGCTTGCTCGTCCGGCACCGAGCTGCTGCTGCCGGCAGCTTCCTCCACACCGATCCCCAGCCCTGCACCCGCACCCTGCGGTTGCTCCCCGTCCGAGCTCGTGCTAGCCGTGCGCCGGTCCCCGCACCGCGGCTCCTCCGTCGCGTCCGCTCGCTTGCGGCGTCTGGTGCGTTTGCCCGACACGGTTGCGCCTACCACCCCTCCGCCGGCCCAGCAGCTCAGCAGCAGTGTGTGGCCGACCAGAGTTTATCGCGCGGGTCGCCGATTGCCGCTCTGGGCAGCTGATACGCGGCTGGGTTGCACGGTTGGCGGTTGATCGCTGCTGCTGGTGTGCAGTTGATGCGTCCGGTTGTTGATGGCGTAACGCTGATCGAGGAGGATTGCTGAAGGTGGAGAATGGATGGTAGTGGTGTAGACGACAGGCGAGGAGAAAAGAGGACGCTGTCCCGCTGTCGTCTTCCGAGCGCTTGGCGTTGCTGTTGTTGATCGGGCAGGACACACTTTCTCGCCTTCGTTTCTCTCTCTCTCTCTCTCTCTTAGATACTGCAACGGAGAAAAGGGAAATTTGGTAAAGATGATTGCAAAATGCAAACGAATGCGCTGCAGCTGTCATAAACACACACATACACACACGTAAACGCACGATAAGCGAGCGAAACGACGTTAGGGAAAGCGGGCAGATTTGGATGTGTGTGTGTGTGTGTGTGTGTGTGTGTGTGTGTGTGTGTGTGTGTGTGTGTGTGTGTGTGTGTGTGTGTGTGTGTGTGTGTGTGTGTGTGTGTGTGTGTGTGTGTGTGACAGAGAGTGCATTAGAATAGACCGGAAGCTTCTACTCCTGCCTATAGTTTCGAACGTCCGCAATTCCGGAAATGTCACTCGCGCTAACCCAAACAACCCCCTCCCCCCCCCCCCCCCTTAAAAACCCAGGCAATGCCTTTGCTCACCTGGCTGCGACGGAAAGCACCACACACAATCGACAACAATCCTTGCCAACCGTTCCTTACTTCCCCGTGTTCCCCCTCTTCCCACAGGGGAGGGATATCGTCCGGAAGGTTCGCGATCGAACACGCACAAATTTCACCCACCCCACCAAACACCCCACAAACGCAGCGTGTCGTACGACGAGAAGAGCCTTTCGCTTTGCTTACGCGCTACCACGGATGCGTAAGCTTTCTTTTTCTTGCCTTTTTTCTGCTTTGCTGCTGCTGCTGCTACTGCGGGGATAACTTTTTTTCCCGATTCCCAATACGACACTATTTTTGTTCCGAGCGACACACACCAGCACTCTCTCTCTGGTGCGAACGGCAGCGCAAATGTCAAACGGCGGCAGTGCGTTTATGGTAGCCGAGTTTAGGGGTTGACCTTGAGCGGTGGATCCCCGGCGAGCGAATGTTGGCTGTTGGCGGCTGGGCTGTGTGACGTCAGTTTGTAGCCTCCATCGCCGATCTGCCGGTTCTGTACGCAATTGCGGCTGAGAAAATAATTGACAATATCTCATGACAGTGGCTTTGGTGAGAGAATTCAACGCTGCATGCAAAGTAACGATGCAGCAGAGAAAAGTTTTAATTTGCCGTTTACAGTATGCATGCTTGTATCAATAGTCTTTTGGCTGTAACCGTGTGTTTACATTAGCCCTATCGAACCTCTCGAAACTGAGCTACTGGAAACCCGCAAGTGATGGAAAACCTATCCATCGCACCCATCGTACCCTCAGCTCCATATAATTTTAACAGGAGTTCGATGGGCTCGCTACTGGCGATTGGCATGTGTAAACAGGGGGTAAAAGAAACACATACCCATTTCACATTTATCGTATGGTATATCTGAATAGCAAAAAATTCTTAATCAACTTCGTTGTAGGCTATAAATATCGTAAAAATAACTTTCAAAAGTTTTTGAAAAAAACAGGAATTTTTAAATGATTAAAAATATCGTTTGACTCATTATCGGTGTTATTCGCATATCCGGGCGAGGTCAAGTCCCGATGAGCCCTAATACGGTAGCGGTAATCGCTCCATGCATTAGGGCTCGCAAAATGCGTGCACGATCTTAGGCTGGAAATAAACGAACCGAGATCGTCGCGGTACCGCGAAATTCGCGCCTTGTTTATAACAGTTGTAGAACAGTTGGGCTGTAAAATCTTCTGCGCCTCCGAATGCGCCTGCTGTTTCGCAAAGATACCCAACTTCGGTATTCCTGAGATTTTCACGGTAGTGCAAACCGATTGTTTACTTTTTCTGGTAAATTTATTTAAAAAACGTGTAGAGAAACGAGTTTTGTATTTTAATTTGCATAAACTATGTGAAATAAATAATTTGATTCGCAAATTGATAGAAAATATTTCTTCTTAGCGCATTCAATCGTCACCAGACCTCAGATGGTTCCATACATGAACCGCGATTATCTCGCCTATCTGTCAGATTTTATAACAGAATTGACAGCTCAAGTCATACGCGATTTTCGCGGTACCGCGCCTTACAAATAAAAATACAAATCTGTACAAGTCACCTGTTCAGAGTGATGCAGCACCATTTCTCAAGACCTGGTCAAAGAATACGCTCAAGTTCCTGTTGCAGAATAATGTCAACAGCTTAAAATATCCCAACTGAGCGCTTATCGGGCTGCCAATCTTGACGTAGGCGGCGGCTGTTTTGATGTTGCTTGACCACACGATGGACGGGCACGCTAAACAACATCATTATCCGACAAAATCAGCACACTTTTGTCAACCGGGTTGCGTGTTTCGACAACAATTAATATCGCGCTTCATTTCATCTTTTAAAAACAAAAAAGTGCATTTTTATTATGTTTTCAATTGCTTCTATTAGCCTCTAAAAGAAGGGGAAGCAAAAGTTTGCCAATTCAAAAAGGCGCGCAAAATAAATACGTCCGAGCCGTCCGACAGGCACAGGTGTTTGACAGCTCCGACAGAAAATGCTCGGAAAGCAACATGTAAAGGAAGAAGCTGAACTTGTAAACACTGTCCACCGCTCGCTTGATGGGATTTCTCGAGCAGACCGATCATCGTTCCGCAGTTAAAATAGGAAAGTTAAAGGAATTGAAACGAAAGTTGCCGTGCAACCAGCCAACCGCAAACCGTCGGACGGCCTTGACGTCAGGCTGTCAGGCGCGTTCGCGCTCTCGCCTCCCCCGTAGCTCGCGTGCTTATCACGAAATTCCTCGCCAATCGATATGTTGACAAACAAGCTGTGAAATCCAACAAACACACACACAACACACACGTACGCACACGTACGCCCTTTTCCCATTGTGCTTTAATTTTCACTGCCAGTGAGGGCGATTTAGCGTGGCAAGGGCCAACACAATGAGCGCTGCAGCATTACGGGCAGTTTGGTGAGTTTTGCACACACACATACAGACAGGGGAAACGGGTGAGGCAGGATGAGCGATCGGCAGAATGGGGTCAGTGCGGTGACACATCGCCATCGGTCCCGCAGCACCGATCGGCTGGTGGCGGCGACGGGCGTCGAACGGCTCGCGAGCGGGCAGCGCTGCCCGAGCGCCCCGAACCTGGTGGACCATGAGTCAGAGATGGCCTTTGTGATGCATCGCTGCAGCAGCGGAAGCAACAGCAGCAGCCACCACAGCGCCAGCAAGCGCATACCTCCGTTCAACTACCACGACGGCACTAATCCGCCTCCCAGCACGGCGCAGGCAACGTCAGCGGCGGCCCCAAAGAAAGGGGGAGTGACGCCCACCGTGACCACCACCACCGCCGCCGGTCCGGTCGAGTACGGCGATGTGCTGCAGGTGACGCCACCCGCCCGCCTGCGCACCGTCCCGATCGGCTTCCTGGACGATCTCGTGCCGCAAAAGGGGCGTCGGCTGCGCAAACACTTCAACGAGCTGGAACCGTTCGACGGGCAGTGCCGGTTCTGGACCGATTCGCCGCTCGAGCGCATCCACCCGGAGCAGGGCTGCATACCGATCCTCAAGGCGGTCTACTTTTCGCGCAACAACAACGATCTGGACAAGGAAAATGCACACTTCAAGCTGGCGGAGGCGCTCATCTCGACGTTCGAGCTGCTGAAGTGGAAATCCTGCCTCAACCGGACCGCGAGCGACCTGTCCGACTGGGAGGTCGGCAGTGGGCCGGCCGGTGACAGCGTCGGTGGGGGCGGCAGCACCCGCCGCGAGGGCACGGAGCAGACGGGCCGGGACGCGGACGGCACCGACACGGACGAGAGCTGCGAGGCGATCGAGGCGAAGGAAAGCGTGTACGACGAGCGGACCTACTCGGCGGAGGAGATCGCGATCAGCCTGCTCGGCAAGTTCCACGACAAGCAGCTGCCGTCCGCGTGCGACTTCCTCTGGCTGGTGTCGGAGCAGGACGCACCGCAGAAGCTGCTGCCGATGCCGAGCGGCGGCGTGATCGATCCGGACGAGCAGCAGCAGGCGCACGAGGGCGCCGGCACACTGATACGGGGCACGCAGGAGTGGGCACCGCCCCGGCCGCAGGTGATCTTCACCTACCGACCGCCTCCACTCGAGTAAGCTACGGCGTTAGAGGAAAGCATTTATTTCTTTTACTATTAAACTAAATTTTGGTTTTTTTTTTTGCTCCCCAATCCAGACGACGGGCACAGATCCAGCGGCAGGGCAATCGGTGCGAAGGGTGCGGCATTAAGGTGCATCCGGCCTATCTGAGCCGCTATCGCTACTGCCACTACACCGGGAAGTACAACTGCTCCGGGTGTCACAAGAACCAGATGGCCATCATCCCTGCGCGCGTCATACAAAGGTGAGTGACGGCTCGTTTGCAAGTAAATTTTGATTCTTTGCGGCTATTAATACGTAGGATCATTGGACCCAAACGCCTATTTTTATGGAAATACCGAAATCGACTCCGTTTCGAAGCCAATTCCGATTCCAGAGCTGATTTCGATTCCGGAACCAATTTTGGAGCTGATTCCGATTTCTGAGCCGATTTCGATTCCGGAACCAATTCCGATTCCGGAACCAATTTCGGAGCAGATTCCTATTCCGGAGCCGATTTCGATTCCAAAGTCAATTCTGGAATCAATTCTGGAGCTGATTCCAATTTTGGAGCCTATTCCGGAACCAATTTCGGAACTGATTTCGCTTCCGAAGCCGATTCCGGAACCAATTCCAGAGCCGATTCTGGAAACTGATTCCGGACTTGCTTTCCGGAATCGATTCCACAAAACTTAGGAGCTAGCCGGAATAAATTCCGAAAAAAAACTTAATTGGCTTGCGCGAGCGAAATGCTTTCATATCGGGTTTTCGTTTCCCCCTTTCCGCCCCAGGTGGGACTTTACCGTGCTGCCCGTGAGCGTGTTCGCTTACCGCGTGCTGGGCGACATCTGGAGCACGCCGCTCTACCGCGTCAACCACCTGTACCCGGACCTGTACGGCAGCGTGAAGAGCCTGCGGGCGGCCCGGCTGGCCCGCGTCAACGTGAAGTACGTGAAGGACTTTATCATGAACTGTCGCCACTCGGAAAGGTAAGACTAAGGCAGCACAATTTTATTTTAACTCAGGCTAACGGCACGCGAACGCATTCCACAGCACGCGCCGCTGCTTCCAGGAGGTGCCGGAATACTTTACCTCCGACTTTGACATGTGGTCGATGGCGGACTTGCTGGCCGTCAAGAGCGGCACCCTGCAGCGGCTGCTGCTCTCCATCGTAAGCCGCTGCGAGCGTCACATCCTTGCGTGTGAGGTAAAACAAAAACTGTTTGCATTTACAAACAACATCAAAATTCAACACGTGTTTAACGCTTTTTTTTTTGCTACAGCTTTGCCTTGGCCGAGGGTTTGTGTGTGAAAAGTGTATCGGCGGCAGGCGGCAGGAACCGGGCGTCCTGTTCCCGTGGCAGCCGCACGTAGTGCGTTGTGAGCAGTGCGGCACCCGCTACCACGATGGCTGCTGGCGCCGCGATCGAAGCTGCGAAAAGTGCACCCGGATGCAGCGACGGGCGACGGACGGTGCGGCGACGGAAAAACGGCTAGCGGCGGCGCAGCGTGACTAAGCACGCTCCCGGTTGCTTGGGAGCACCTTAAGACACACACACGACACGACACGATGACACGACAAGCGACAAATCCCAAATACCTCTGTGTGGCACTAAACAGCCAACGAGCGTGTACAGGGTTTTCCAGGGGTTCTCATAGCTGTGGGACACTTCCTAGACTCTTTCCTAGTGGAAGTGAACTTCATACGTTGGAAATTGAACTCTATGGCACCCTTTTTGGACAGGCTCGTTGGAAATTCCTATTGCATTCGTCCAACAAGGGTTCTAGAGAGTCCAATTCCCATTACATTAAGTTCATTTCATGTAAGAAAGAGTCAATAAAGTGTCCCACAGCTATGAAAACTCCTAGCAATCCCTGTAAAAGCTTTTAAAAGTGTAAATTGCATCACAAAACCATTTCAAGTTCGGGCAGCCAGATGAAAAGGTTGTCCAAAACCTGACAAGGGAATTAATTTATTTGATTAGCAAAATTCTCACCACAAGAAATCACCGGAGCATCCTTCCCCTTTCTCCTCTCTCTCTCTCTCTCTCTCTCTCTCTCTCTCTCTCTCTTTATTTCTCTCTCTCTCTCAAACAAAAAAAGGTGTGAGTTTAAAATAGTGATTACTAATGCGAAGAAAATGCGTTTCTTCCTTCTTGCCCGAGACATGACAAACACCCGGACAAAGACACGAGCACAGAAACACACACGTAAACTTTGCGGGAACTATTTACATGTAAAAAAACACAAACATACACACACATATGTTTATACATATATACAGAAAGAGATATATACGGATATTTCCATAACGCGAACGCGTGCAGTTGTGCGGCTCACTTACAAATCGCCGTCGCCGTGCCTTACTTGCGAGGCAGAGGTCACGAACGTCAATCGTGGCAGATGCGGAGAGGCTGAAAGAAACAGAGGAAACACGGAACTACACTACCTAATTCCCCCCCCCCCCCCCAACCCTTTTAAAGAGCAAGAGAAGGAGAGGCAACAAAAAACACGACCTGACCTTCGACGCGGTCGCGGCGCTTTGGAGAGGTTGGTTGGACGCGGCGCGGCTGCTTAGGCTTCGCAGGCGTAGCGCACCGGACGCCAGGATCAGTTGCTCGCCTACCACGCGCACGGAACCATCGTCGGCTGCAAACAGCCCACCGGAAGGGATCTAACGGCTACCAAGAAAATGATCACGGTTAGAGTCGGTGCCACGCACCTGCAGGCTGAACGCAAGCGGAACACGGTAAGCACCCCGGAACAGTGATCGTTTTGCAGTGCTGAGTGTATTTGTAGGTAGCGGCACGAATTGTGTATAGGCTGTGCCGTTCGTGGTCATCCTCGATCCTCGATCAAAGTAAAGTGTGCATCACGGAAGTGCTGCTATCAATTCTATCAACCAACGATTTTAAAAAGAGCTAAAATCGCTATCAGCTGTAGCTGGTCTGATGGTACAGTAGTCAACTCGTGCGACTTAATAGCATACCGGTCATGGGTTCAAGCCCATCATGGACCGTGCCATCCGTACGTGTAGGATTGACTATCCTGCTATATGCGTAAATCAGTAAGCCACTGAAACGATTGTGTTGTGCCAAAGAAGAAGAAATCGCTACCAAGAGACGCGTTCATAAGTTCCTTAAACACCAATTTACATCAAAATTCACACATTCCACGTGCATGAATCAGCGAGCGCGCGCGCGCCTTCTCACGTTCTACGATCATGATGCTTCAAGCGTTGTGTTCAAGAGAGGTGACAAGGTCAACCGTGAAGTGTTGTGCGCGCTTCAATTAATGATGGATGATGATGCGGCGAATGACCGGAATGCTCATTTGTTAGAATATTTGAACGTTATTATTAATGGTATATTATATCTTCTTTATATCTTCCTCTTGCCGCCTCTCTTTTCAGGGGTCGCCGTGGCCCTGGCTGCACGTCGGGCTGCTCGGGCTGATTGTGCTCTGTGTCGTGGGCTCGCTGCTGACGCCATGCGACGGTGCCGGTCGTCCCGCTTCCCTAGGTAACTTTAAGCCACAATCTAAAGCTGTCGTCTAAACGTTTCGAAAAGGGAAATGCTGGAGGCAGGAATGTATTGAAGTTGTAATTTTTGTTGTTGCACAAACTTTTGTGCAAACCAGCTTCAACGGACGAATTTTAAAACCCGGCAAAACACGTTACACACAAACGCGAAAAAGGGTAGCGCACCCTTAAAGAAAACATTAGCAAATAAAAAAAAAGGATAAAAGAAGCGTACTTTACATCGTTTCAACAGCCGGTCTGCGTTTCGCTTGCGCAATGTATAAACCTTCCCAAAAGTGGAGGCAGGATCACTTAACTATCTAACTTAGCGCTCTAATGAAACAAAGCTGATATACACACAAACACATTCTATCCCTTTCCTTTTCCGGGCCCTCCAGCGGACAGTCCAGTGTACTTCGGGGGCATCGTGCCGGCGAACGGGCGCTTCGGCAAGAAGATCCAACACTTTCCCAACACGGACCGCTCGCTGCATCCTTTGCCGGCCAAGGATCGGTAAGCCATGGCGCCCTGCTCGTTGCCTGCTCGCTCGTTGCTCACCGTTCCGTACCGTTTTCGTTTTTTTTTTTTTACTTCTCGTAATCCCGCTCCAACGTCGGCCGCTCCCGCTTTACAGCGAACTCCACCACGCAGAACGTGATCGTGCCGATGATGCCTAGCACGACCAGTATGAGCAGCTGCACGTGCAGCCCGCAGTACGAGGAGTAGACGAAGCTGGCGGCAGCAGCCACCGACTGTAGCGTGTAGTGTAGTAGGACAATTTTGGCCGGCGAACGGGGGTGCGGGGGAAGAGAACAGAGAAAGAAAAACAAAAAAAAACAGAAATGAATATCGCTAAGCGACGAACCCTTTTTCAAGTGAAACAAAAAACTGTGTTTTTTTTATCGCTCGCTGGGAGTTGATAAGAAGAAAAGAAGAATGCAGCCGGCACCTGTGTAAACTTAAAGATGGAGAACGCTTCGGCCGGCTGGCTCTTGAACACGCCGCCCAGCATCGAGTAGCACTGGGTGTTGAAGCAGGCGTCGCCGAGCCCGAGCAGGAAGGAGCAGCCCATCGCGACGAGCGCACTGGGCGGCTGGATGTAGGACAGCGCGTCCGTGTTGCCGAACGGGGCCGCGTTCGGCAGGTTCAGGTAGATCAGGAAGTAGGCGGCCATGTGCAGTACGCCGCCGGCAATCACGATCGGGTCCCGGCCCCAGCGGGTCGTGGTGCGCGTCCCGAGCAGCCCGAACGCCACGCCGCCGAGCACCTCGCCCACCCCGATGAACACCCCGTTCAGCCCCACGTACTGCTTGGCCGAGGTGCCGATCGCGTTCGTGAACCCGATGCTCGACCCGTACACGCCGCTGAAGAAGGAAAGCGAAAGGCCTGACCGAAAGAAACGAGAGAGAAAGAGAGAGAGAGAGAGAGAGAGAGAGAGAGAGAGAGAGTGGGAAATATGTTGGAGTTGAGTCGCAGCTTAGAAAATGGAGGTTTTGAGCAGCGCTGTGCTCCTTTGCCTACCCGTGTACACGAACGTAATGCTCAGCAGTATCATGCGGGGCGTCTGGAACAGGCGGATCGCGTTCAGGAAGGCTTGGCGCGGTTCAACGCTGTGGCTCAGCTCGACCGGCGCGTCCCCGCTGGCGGAGGGCCGGCGCAGACAGGTCAGAAACACTAGCCCGACGATGCCCACCGCGATCAGCACCGCGAACACGATGCTTCGGGTCGTCTCGTCTATGTGCGTCTTGCCCTGGAAGGTGAAGAACACGAGCAGATTGCCAAAGAACATGCTGTTTTCCGGGGGATTTCAAGAGAGACAGAGAGAGAGAGAGAGCAATTATTGGTTGAGCTATCAGGAGACAGGGAGAGCATGATGACGCCGTACCTCATCTGCAGCATCGCCCAGAAGATGCCGGAATTGCGCGAGATCGTGTCGCCGGAACTGCACTGGGACAGGTACATGCCCTGGCCGGTCCAGATGAGGGCGGCGCCAGCGCCCAGCACGACGCTGCACCCGTACAGTAGGGCGACGTGCGGCACGAAGAAGCTCGCCATGAACAGGCTGAAAAGTGGGACCTACATTAAAGCTGTGTATACAACAGAGCACATGACACACACGCGCGCGCGCAACACAAAGCATTTAGCCGGACAAAGAGCCACCAGAGCCTCGAGTGACTAATTATTTGTGGTTTGATGAGTAATCAGGGTGTTGACATGTTGCAAAACGTTGCTCAGACGATCTGTCAACAAAGCAGATCGCGCTCTTCGCAGGGGAGATATCCTGGATGGTTTGGAGAGCATGCTAGTGATGGGTAAAGTTGATAAAGTACTCCCGAAGTCGTCCGGAGTCGTCCGGAGTCTTTTGGAGTTGTAGTCGGCCGGAGTCTGAAGTCACATGGAGTCGTCCGGAGTCATTGGTAAAAATTGCCCGAAGTCGTCCGAAGTCGTCCGGGGTCATCCGGGGTCGTCCACAGTCGGCCTTGCCAACAAGGGCTTGTATACTGAGTGCAGGCGCAAAGTGAAAGATAAAAAAAACCCAACGAAATGAAATCCCTGATCACAAACACTCCGCTTCTAGTCGGCTGTGATCGACTCTACGACTCTGAATGACACCGACTCCGGACGACTCCCGATCTCTGAACGACTTCAGGCGACTCCGGATAATGCTGGGCGGCTCCGGATGACATTGAAAGACTCCGGACAACTCCGTCTCCGGGCAGAACAAGTGATTTCCATTTTTGCCGCGGTCGGAATCGGACTAACGATAGTCGGAGTCGTGGCTGCGCTCCAGAGAGCACAACACTAGAGCATGCGTTTCCAGAATGTTGAAGTTCCTCCGAAGGTTGATTGGTGAGCGCGCATCGGACGCACTGCGGTCGATTGATTGTGCGTTGATTGCGTGGAGCTGGTGGGCTGGTGGAAGAAGCAGGCGAGTGGAAATTGCAGCAGGCTTACCAGTAGGTGATAGCTCCGATGACCATCGCCAGCCGGGGCCCGATGGCGGACAGGACCGACGGCGTGACCCAGTTTGATAAAGAGAGGGCAGCATAGATAATGGCCAGGCTGGTGTATCCGTCGCCAGTGAACGAGGGCAGATCTTTCTTGATGCTGTCGATGATGGTTTGCTAGATGGCGGCAGGAGAGAGGACAGAAAAGTGTAAGCGAAGAATGCAAGCGAAGCACACATTATTACGAAACATCTGTGGACGTAAAATCTCTGCAGGCGCCTGGAGCTTGGAGATGTGTTATTTCCCGCCGATCAACCCACACGACATCATCAGTTACTCCGCGGGCGACCATGAAATGAAACCCCCTTCCCCAAAACATCCGCCAGGTGAAGGTCGTCCGGGTTGTCAGCAACGCCACGCACACGACCTTGACCGTTTGCAGGGGTTGGGCAACAAAAAAACAGAGTCAGACGAAGACAGTGTTGCGAGCGAGTCTGAAGATACCGCCCCGCAGCAAAACCCTTGCGTGATGCCCCTCTACCTCTCCTGCATATTGATCGATGGCGCTAAGGCCCGTGACCTCAAAATGCGTACGCGCTGGTATTGGCGAGAAGATGTTACATTGCGTACGCCGCCACCAGTCTGTTGTGTCGCCCGCATCGTATCGAAGCTGCGACGCAATCAATGATCGGTGGGCCTGAGGATCTGATACTAAATAGCTTGCAAATCCTACGCCCCAAACCAATCCTCCCCTCCCTGTTGGAGCATGTTGTACCCGGATCCGGGTGTCCTTGTGCTTGGTTCCAATTTTCTACCGAGCGCTCCAAAAACCAGTTCACCCCAGCTCCAAGGCGGGGCGTGGGCAGCACCAATAGGGGGCCCGTCGGCTTTTGCCGTGGAATGTCAGCGCAATGGCCTTGCACAGTGCTGCGATGGCTGATATGATCGTTGTGTGGGTAGGTTCTTAAGCCGAGCGGCTCTAATTGTCCAGAGTTGGGTGTTGGGCTCTTACACTTCGAACGATGTCATGATGCGAGTCGTTATCATTCCGAGCTTCAACTCGACTCGTTCGACGACCACCCGGCGATTGGAAATATAATCGCCTCCCTAAGAACACGGCCAGCTCATAAATCGTTCAAGTGGACCACCGCCCCCTCGATACCGGACCGCCGGAGCCCGAAGGACTGATAGCGTGTCGCGTCTCCAAAGTAGGACACACCGAAACGCAGCCGCGAGTCGCCTTGAGGAGTGCCGTGACAGTCCAAAAAACAAAAACCAAAAACTACTTCAGTCATGTAATAACGGCGAGACAGAGGGGCATGCACCGGACCAATCGAGTGCATCGAGCGAGGGGTTGGTAAAACACCGCATGAACCATTTGCGGACCATTGTGTAACGGTCGTAACCGTAATTTTCATACTCCGGGCTTTCTTTCGCTTTCACCTACACGGGCGCTGGGTTTGCTGGAGAGGATGCGAGACTGCAACGCATCGACACGTGATCACGAGATGCGTTTTAAATCGATCGGTATATGCAATGAGTGATTGCCGGAAATGAGGGATGACGATCTTATCGAACCAAAAACGTTTAAAAAAAGAGGCCTTTTTTTATTTATTTTTTAGCCACTTGTAACTGTGGCATTCAAATGTCAAATCTTCTGGTTGAATGTGCGCGAAAAGCGAATATCAAATTTTGTGATTCTATTTTAGCGATTTGGTGGTCGTGCTGGTCGAAAACCTGTCATGCTACTTAAGTGTGTTCGCAATTTGCAGCCGCTATTGTTGTCCCTTCGCCTTTCGGCCAATTTGCCTCTGTGTGTTCCGCATTGCCACCACCCCCCCTCCCCTCCCGATCCCGCTCCTCCTCCAATTACCTACCTCAATGTTGCCGAGCGTTTGAAAGGAGGTAAAGATCAGCATGAAGCCACCGCCCAGCAGCAGCACATTCACCAGATTTCGTTCGACCATCGTTCCGCTCGATCAAGCGCGGCCGCGCGCGCTCACACACACACACACGTTTAGCAACAAACAACAAAACACTCTGCCCTACACCCACCCCGTCCCTTTTAGCGCAACAACAGTAGCAACAACAACAACAACAACAACACCACGATAGATATTGCACAAAAATGGGGAGAGCACAAGCGTCCGAACGCCACGTCCGCGATCGACACTGGCAAGATTGCGATTGACGCCTGCGGGGGCCCGAGTCCCGAAAAAAAGAGCGGCAGCTCCAGTGCTTGCTGGTGGAGAGGAGGGGGTGGGGGGGAGGGTAATTCAGGAAAGGAGGGAGAGGGTTGTGGAACTGCACGCATCACTTTCATTTATATTGTGGTGGGCAACCAGCGGCGTTCTCCTCGCTCGCCAGGCCGTACCGTGCCGCAGAGCGATCGCGCGCAGTTCCGCGTGCTCCATTTGTGCGCGCACGAGAGAGAGAGAAAGAGCGTGAAAGATAGTGAGTGGGAGAGTGGGAGAGCATGAAAATAAAAGAGAGAGATAGAGAGAGAGATAGAGAGAGAGAGAGTAATTTTTGAAGCGGAGCATTACATTCCGTATTATCGCTCTGATGGAAGCTTTGCAAGCGGCATCGGGCTGAGAGCTGAGCTGCTTGGATGTAGATTAGTTTTAGCGCCCACAGATGGTTTCCCCGCTTATCAGGCAGGCTTTGTTTTGCTGAAAGGGCGACGATCGATCAACACTCTTGGGCGGGTTGTGGTGGCACTAAGGGAGTGCGGGCCAAGAGAAGGGGGGGGGGGGGGGAACGAGACAGGGTGCATTCTGGTGTTATCTGCTGACGCTTGCACTACCTTTTGTCAGCCACACTATTTGTAGTTGGGTACCGCATGTGTCACTACAATGCTGCTGCCTTTCGTTGGAGGAACTCTCGCGCCACGAAAGGGGGATCGTCCACTCATTACGTAACGCAACCGATGAGGGCGATCGTTCCCTTACGAGCAAAATTATGTTTTTAAACGGTGAGCTGTTCCACGAAGATACTCTACTTTTTTTTTTATATAAATTACATGTCTTCCTCATTATAAAACAAATCACTACACAAATTCTACTAAATTTCCTACGCTATTCCCAGCGCTGTTGCCCACGGTAATTCCTACACTATTCTCACACTGCACATTTGCTATGGGTATGGTTTGTCGACAGGAACTAGAATTGTATCCGTTCCAGACCCGGACCAGGTCCAAGTATCGTTCCGAATCCGGAACAGTTCCAGATACTGTTCTGGAAAATAATTGTAATCGGGAGGCAACTCTGGATCAATGTGGGTTCATGAACGGTTCCAAAACTGGTATTGGTTTATGATTGGTTCCAGGACCGGTACGGGTTCCTGATCGGTTTCAGGACCAGTATGGATTCATGATAGGTTCCAGCACCAGTATGGGTTACAGGACCAGTATGGGTTCATGATCGGTTTCATGAACGGTATGGGTTCAGTATCAGTTCCAGGTTCTTTATTGATTTACTTTCAGTTCCAGGACCGATATGGATTCATGATAAGTTTTAGGGCAGGCTAAATTTGATATCATAATTTGTTCCTGGACTGAATACGTTCCAGGGACAGTATGGGTTTATGATCAGTGGCAGGACCAGTATGTGTTTGGCAGCCCTGTAACCTAGGCAAATTAACTAGTGTAAATACTAGTTGATGATCATACTAGAGCCTTGATGCTCAGTACAGTTTCGGTTGTTGTTTTTTTTTTTTTTTTTGCTAATAAGGCTCAGACTGACTTTTGTTTGTGAACATTTTTCGAACCAAAAAGGGTACAAAATAGTCCCAGTTTTCTTTTAAGTCATGTTTATAGGCACTGACTGATCGCTGTCATTTTCATGGACCTGTAGAGAATAGAATAAGGTGTAATAAAATGTATGGAAGATTTATGTATAGGCAAATATCAAATGATAAGCAACCTAGGACGAGAAAGGAAGCACAAAGTGAGCGGGAGAGAAACGAATTGGAGCGATGACCACAAGAGACGAACGAAATCGGAGAGAGCATTGGAGACGGCAGAGAAAAAAAACGGCACAGTGATCAGTTTTTGGACGAATGTTGACGAGAGCGGTCAAAGAAACACCGAACATCCCGGAAAACAAACAATAATAATAATAAAAAAAGAAAAAATTAAAAGCAAAATGGAAAAAAGAAAACTTACTTGAAATCGGTGATAAAAATGTCAGATATCACGACAAGACCCAGCTCCCTCGTATCTCTCTCTCTCTCTCTCTCTCTTTCTCTCTCTCTTTTTATTTCTCTTTTTTCAATGTTTTTAAGAAATCATTTAATTAAGGGTGTTGAAAGCAGAAATGTTTCTTCTTATTGCAAATTCTCTTCTTCTTTGGTGCAACAACCCTTTAACCGGTAAAGGCCTGCCTGTGCAACTAATGTGAGTCAAAAGTGATTTTATTGAATACCCACAGCCGGGATAGTCAGTCCTACGTATGGCACGATCCATACAAGACTTGAACCCATGACGCGTACGTTGTTAAGTCGCGCGTGTTGACGACTTGTGCGGGACCAGCAAGCGATAATATTTACCAACAATTAAAGCATTTTAATTATTACAAAAAAAAATATGCTCACATGAATGTAACGTAATCAACGGATGCACCCTGGAAATGGGCTCTCCGGCAGTAACGGCGCGTAAAGTTGCACTTCGAAAAAGCTGTCGATGGTAGTGTGGCTCCCACCACCACTACACACCGCCACCCCGGCGGGATTTGCAAAAGTGAAATGCAACTTGTTTACCTCGCTCACCCTCGCTCCTTCCCATCCCACCCCTCAACAGGTCGATCTGTAAAGTGCAGTTTGCAAATGCACTTCCACTCGCTGGGGTGGTGGTGGGTTTGTATAACCGACTCGTTCAAGGGCGTGTTTGGCGGTGTGAGGAGGGAGCTTATTGAAAGAAAAAAAAAAAAAAGAAAGAGCTTGGTGGCCATTGGGCAGGCCGCTTTTCGGTCAATATGCAAAACCGGGCCCGGTCAACCCCGTGCCTAATAAGCGGGCTGGTGGCGGTGGTAATTGAGCAAAACGCAGGCAAATAGGAAAGCTATCGTTTCGCGAGACCCTCGTCCAGCAACGACCGGTCAGGTCAGTTACATCCAGCGATCGGGCCAGCAGCATATCTTCTAGGCGGCTCGTTATCGCAGCCATTATGCAACGCAAGCGGTGCCCTCTTTATCTTGACCCAACAACCACCGGAGCGCGGCCGACAGCCAGTGAGGGAGAGGAGGGTTTCTGAGATGCACATTCCCGTGATTCATTGCAGCTTCAGCCGCAACGATCGTAGGCAACGTGCGCATTCCTCTATGACTCAAAGCCGCACCGGAGGGACTTGGGGTGGATTGGGCGAGAGGAAAGTGGGTCTAGAAGCTGTCCGTGCCCTGTCCACCAGCGAAGCTAATTAGCTCGAGAATTTTATAGCACTGGTTCACCGTTCGACCGTTCACGCGGTTCTACAAATCGTATCGATTCGTCATCGCCCGTTAACTCCACTCCATCCCCTTGTGTTTGTTTCGATGCGCAAAGGCACAGTATGTTTATTTGTTTTGTTAATATTAAAGGCTTGTTTGTTGCGTTTCTGTGTGTCGTTTTTATCCTCCTTCCTTCCTCTTTCCTGCTTTTCCTTAATTGTTTTGATTTTAAATTAAGTAACAATTACAAAACCATCGCATCGTTGTTCGACCCCTCCTCGCCTTCAGGTTCTACGCCGCTACGTTGATCGAGCCTTTGCGCTTGTCTCTCTGTGTGTGTATGTGTGTGTGTGTATGTTATGTGTATGTACGCGCTAAAAGACATACGACACGTTCCGCTCGCATACCTGCTGCCCCATAATTATGTATAATAAACTGTTTTTCCTCTCACTCTACCTCTCTCTCTCTCTCTCTCTCTCTCTCTCTCTCTCTCTCTCTCTCTCTCTCTCTTTCCCTCTATTTCTCTAGCTCGTTTGCTACAGATTTTTCTTCGTTTTCTGTAAGTGTGTGTTTGTGTGTGTGTGTGTGTGTGTGTGTGTGTGTGTGTGTGTGTGTGTGTGTGTGTGTGTGTGTGTGTTTGTGTGTGTTAACGGTGTGTTTGAGTGGCATTTTTTTCTTCCTTCTCTCCTGTTTTTTTGCTTCGATTTTCAATGTTGGTTTACCTTAGTTTCAAAAAAATACAATAACATTAAACAATCCAACGATGTGCGTGTGTACGTGTGTGTGTGTGTGTGTGATTGTATGTATGTGGGTGTGTCTGTGCGCTATTTACACGCGAGTCAGTCGTTCGCGGGCTCACCGCCACCCCCGGAGCCGGCTGCGGCATCGGTGGGGCCGGCGCCCGGCGCCACCACACCATCCCGCTCGTCCAGTATCGCGCACACGTACTGCGCCATCAGCGCGTTGTCCGCCCGCTCGGCGTCGGCGGTGTACAGGCCGAGGAAGTCGGTCGCGAGCAGATGCTCGTAGTTCGCCCGCAGCTGGTACTTCTTCTGCAGGCAGCTGACGATGAACGCGTGAAACTCCGGGCTGAACTCGTCCGCGTCCGGGTGGGCCGACTTGGGCAGCCGGGGCGGATCGTCCTTCACCACCTGCTTGAGCTGCTCGAACGGCGTCCGCCAGGTCGCGTACGGGAAGCGGCCGGTCGCGATCTCCACCATCGTGATGCCGAGCGACCAGACGTCCGACTTGATGTCGTAGCCGGCGGTCCGGCTGCCCGAGCCCGGATCGATCCGCTCCGGCGCCATGTACGGTTTGCAGCCCGCGTCGATCGTCTTCGCCACCGAGTCAACCAGATAGCCTGGTAAGCGGAATGAGAGGAGAAAAAATTAAAAAAAAAAAAAAAACAAACAAACAAACAAAAAAGCAGCCGGCAAGGGGCTCTTACCAGAGATACCGAAGTCGCACATCTTCACCTCGCCCCGCCGGTTCATCAGCACGTTCGACGGCTTCACGTCCCGGTGGATGACGCGCAGCTCGGTGTGCAGGTAGTGCAGGGCGCGCACGATCGCGAGCGCTATCTGGCGCAGGATGTACTCCGGGATGGTGCGCCCGGGGCGCTTGTACACCACCGGGTAGAACTTGTCCACGCTCGTGTCCATCACCTCCATGCAGATCCACACGTCGCCCTCGCGGAACAGCGCCCCGTAGAACTGGACCGTGTGGCGGCAGTCGCTCGCCCGCATCGACACGTCCAGGTCCATCAGCAGGCGCTTCTGCTCCTGCGACTGAACGCCACCACCCGGGCCGCCGCCCGCCCCCATCCCGCTCGTCACCGTGATGCGCTTGACCGCCATCACCGTGCCGGACGGCTGGTGCAGCATCTTCTCCACGATGCCGTACGCCCCCCGGCCCAGATCCGCCAGCTTGCGCAGATGGTCCGCCTCGACCACGAACGACCGCTCGCCGACCGTGAGCGTGCCGCGCTTGTCCAGGTTGCGCGGGGTCGCCCCCTCGGCACTGTCCGGCACCGTGCTGCCGCCGCCGCCCGCACCAAGATCGCCGTCCAGCTTCAGCTTGATGCCCGGCGGTTTGTTTTTCCGCGGCATCGTGTGCCTTTCGCTCTGTGTGTGTGTGTGTTTTTTGTAGCGTTTGTTTGTTTGCCTGCTTGCTTGCTCGTGACGTTTGTTGACGTTGTGCCCGCGCTCAGCAGGTGTGGAGCAAGTGTGGCGGTTGTTGCAGCAACACTCGCTAGCAGCAACCAACAATCCGTAACCGGACCCGGACCGACCAACAACAGAGCGGAACCTTGCGTGCCTCTACCTGCGGTTGTTGTAAAGTAGCGAACCGTAACCGCGACCGAACTGTCACCGCGACCAAGCGAAACTGTCAACCGCTCGGGTCACAATCGGTTCTACGCGACCGTTTCGGTCCGGTTTGACAGTGCACACACACACAAAGGGCAGTCGGGCCCTATGTGACGGCCGGCAAACGGGCTACAAACTTTTCGGCTCAGTGGGTGTTAAATTAAAATCCCGATTCTCGGTGGGTAATTTCCCGAAAAGGGGAAAAAGTGTAACTTTGGCTTTGAAGCGTGAAATTGTGTACTGTTGCCTGTGTACAAAACGAGCGAATGGAGTGATGGTTTGTTTACATATCTTGTGCTACGGCGTTTTGACAGGCCCCAAGCGTGTTTGAATCGACCGTTAGGCCTGGGTCTATGAAAATGGGTAAAATCAACCCTCCACGTTACGTTAGCGTTACGCGTAACGCCTGTTTAGCTTAAACCCAAAGAGCATTTTTGCTGAACGCCTGTTTTAATCGTTGAGGATGACTAAATTGATGGATAATTTTGTCTTTTTTATTAATTATCATGTTTTATTATGTGATAGCCGGTCTCGTAGTACATGCCCGTCATGGGTTCAAGCCCCAAATGGGCCGTGCTGCCATACGTAGGACTGACTATCTTGCAGTGGGGGGTAATCCATAAGTCAATGAAAGCCAAGCCCACAAGTGGTACATGCAGGCCTTGACCGACAATGGTTTTTGAGCTAAAAGAAGAAAAAAAAATGACAGCAAGAAAAGCTAAATAATTTAACAATAATAAAAAAAGTTCAATAATCGTTAATAAAGATTGGATTTCATTGGTAACTCATGAGTATGAAAAAAAATAATTATTTAATTTTATTTTATTTTATATTAATTAGAGTATACCAATTAGCAGTTAGAGTTTAATCAATTAGAGCTTAGCTTTTATTTTCATTACAGCTTGAAATATTTTTTTAAATTTAATTTGACAAAAGTACAATGAAAGTGTTGCTTGGGAATATTAAAAGGGCATGTAACGATTCTACCATGTAACGCAAAGGGTTGATTTTTCCTTTTCCCGCTGCTTTTAGCCGATAATATGGTTCCACTAAAGCTTCAACTCAGCGCTATAAACTAGAGCAGTGAGGGGGAATAGAGGGGGTGGGGGGGGGCGGATGGGTGTCAAGTGTTTAGTTTTCGTTTTGTTTCTCTCTCTTTGGTGCATTGCTTTTCCACCATTTCTTTCGAAACCCTCCCTCGCTCCTTCTCCTCCCCGTTGATCGTTGATCGGTCAAACCTGACCTACCAAAAACTTGAACCAATAAAACACTCCCACACAAGCGCACACACACAGAGCCATAGAGACAAGCTTAGTGTAGGTCGACGTTATTCTCTCCCAAAAGAAGGTTTGAATTTTTCCGAATCAATTCGATAGCCATCGATTGGGGACCGCGACCACGACAAACAAACAAAAAACGACATTTCCCAGCAGTGAAAGATGTGAAAGCGCAGTGCCAACGAACGGTAACGTTTCATTGGGAGCGGTGGGGAGCGATGGTTCGTATTTTGCGGATTTTTAAAGTGCGGTATTTTTCCACCCAAGCTGACCCATATATTGGGCCGGTCGACCTCGGGCAGGTCGTGAAATCAGTAAACTGGGCCCATTCCCCCACTCCCCGCTACTCTCTACTGGCGTGAAATTTAAAAAAGTGTCCGGAAGTTTCCCGAGCGGCGAATACAAACAAAACAACAACAACAAAAAACAATAAGAGAAAACCATTAAAAAAAAACACCGTTCAACAATTTCACGGGTTCGTCGCCTGCCAGCGCGTTGGCATCTTTCGTGTACGGGCGGCTTCCCGTCAGCGTCAGCGCCGTGCTTTCCCGTGGCTTTATGCAACTGTTCGCTACTGGTGCTTTCCCGCTCTCTCTCTCTCACACACACAGGTCGCTGGTCGGTGGTACTAGAGGAGAGGGGAGTGCATAGAGCGTGGGGAACAACAACGGCACAAAGGTGTGTGTAACCACTCCGTTTTTGGAATTGTGCAGCAGCATCACGCCTAGCCGAACGCGTTTAACGCGCGAGCAGGATAGAACATAGAGAGAGAGAGAGGGAGGGAGAAAGAGACAGAGCGCTCGCGCGCAAGAGAGTGAGCAAGACAGTCGCGATGGGGGGAGAACTAACAAGCGTATGAAATGTACCGTACGGTCATGCTCTCTCTCTTTCTATTTCTCTCTTTTTCTCTTTCTCTCTCTCTTTCTCTCGCTCTCTCTCTGTATGTCAGTGGACTATTCCACCCTTCCCTTGCGTGTCCGGTGCGGGACTGGCACACGGTGGACGGTGGGTTTGGCTTAGGGGGTTGTGTGCCTCCAGCAGTTTGGTCATGCCACTGCCAATTCAGCCCGCGTTTGGTGCGCTTAAGTGAAAGCGCTCTCCCGTCGTACCAGCGCCAACCCAAAGCCAAACCGCTCTTTCACCTGAATCACCATCACTGCGCACATCCCACCCCCTTCCCATTTAAGAAAATCGATCGTACCGCGCGACGTAGTGAATGTCCTTCAAGCAGGGTGCGAGTTGGTTTGTGTGTGTGTGTGTGTTTTTTTTTTTAATATTTGTTTTGTTAGCAAGCAACTGTTACAGTTGCGTTGTGCGGTGCAGTGTGGGAGCAATTGTGTTGGCGCTCCGTTGTGTGCTTGAGGATTTAGTGTGCGGCCCGCTAGTCGGCAAACGGTAAACAGAGGAAACATACACTCCCAGAGACAGAGAGAGGTGGAAAGCTGGGGGAGCGAAGCGAAAAACCCGTTTTGTTTTTCCGCCGCCTCTTCTTCTTATTCTTCTCCTGGGATCTATTCTTTGCCCGCTACGATCAACCCACCGCCGTCGGCCATCAACGCAAAGGCGATTCAGCAGCACACCGTCGAGCAAGCGACGAACCCTCCTCAAAAGTGTGTTTTTTTTTTTAATTATTTATTAGGGCAACAAGAAAGGGGCACCCTGTGGGAAGATTACAAAATTGTGTCACGCGGGGCGGGGGGCTACTCCGAAATACAAAACAAAAAACAGAAAACCAAAACAAAGGCAAGGTGAACAGCAGCACCCCATCAAAGAGAGAGAGAGTGCGAGAGAAGGGGAAAATAGTCAACCACAAGGGTCTGTTTTTTTTTTAATGTGTGCGTGTGTTTAGCTTGGTGGTGTCGTGTGCGATCGGTCGTGTACGTGAATCAGTTAGTTGTGGTCCGTTATTGCAGTTCGATTTATGGATAGACGCATCTGTGGCGGCCGTGCTCTGTGTGCCGTCGCTCCCTGAACTGCCCTGCACGGAACCTGGCGAATGCTACTGCACTGTGCAACGCGACGCCGCTAAAACCCATGGCTCGGCTAGTGTGGGCCTTCCTGCTGCTGGTGGCGTGCACCTGCAGCAGCACGCACGCCAACGAACCGTCCGCCAAATCACTGCATCAACCGCAGCGGCAGCAGCAGCTGCTGCTGTCCCGCCGTGACGCCTTCGAGCTGGCCCAGGAGCGGGAGCAGGTGCTGGCCGCCCAGCAGTCGATCGCGTCCTGGCGCCAAACGCTGCACCAGCATGGCCGCCCGGCGGTGGACGAGCCCGGTACGGCCGACCCGCACGACGAGTCGGAGCTGCAGCGTCCCGAGCAGCGGCGCCGCCGCCGCCGCAAGCGGGCCGACCCTAAGGAGGGCGGCCTGAGGAACGAAACGCTTGGTCCGGACGCGCCCACCGACCCGGACGACGGCGGGGACGATCCGGACACGTCCGTCGTCTGCTACGGGCCGCTCGGGTGCTTCCACGAGACGGAGCACCTGCCGGAGATGCTGCCATCCTCGCCGGCGGAGGTCAGCACGCGCTTCCTGGTGTACACCACCACCCACCGGTAAGATTGGTACGGGACCCGTCAACACAAAACAGGAGACTTAAACTCCCCCTTTTTATTGTTTGCACCATTTGCAGCAGCGAAAAACCGCTGATCGAGTTCACGTACGAGGAGCTGGTGGTGGCCGGGTTCGGTGCCGCCTACTGGGCGAACGGGACGAACGACACCGTCTCGATCCCGGTCGCGACCGGCACGTCCTCCACGCTGCTGCAAACGTTCGGCGACCTGAGCAACCGGACGGTGCGCGTGATCGTGCACGGGTTCGGCTCCAACTGTGGCCTGGTGTGGATCTACGAGATGCGCACCGCCCTGATGGCAGTGGTGAGTTGTTTTTTTTTTTTGCATCCCACCCACTTACCCAACATACAACGCGAACCCCCTTGCCAACTGCTCCTGTCTGCTTTACCTTTTTCTTTTCTTGCGCAGGAAAACTGTACCGTGATCTGCGTCGACTGGGAGAATGGCGCGAAGCTGCCGAATTACGTGCGCGCCGCCGCCAACACGCGGCTGGTCGGGCGGCAATTAGCGCTGCTGCTGCGGCTGCTCCGCACGCACAACGGGCTGCGGTTGTCGCGCGTGCACCTGATCGGCTTCAGCCTCGGGTCGCACGTGGCCGGCTTTGCCGGGGCCGAATTCTCCACCCCATCGGAGCAGGAGGAGCAGATGGAGAAGGAAGAGGAGGAGAAGGAGGAGAAGGAGGAGGAGCACGACGGCGAGGAGGAGGCGGATGCCGATGAGCTGCAGCGTACGGCGCGGGCGGGCAACCCCTCGGCCCACCCGGGCACGGAGCGGCCCGCCAGCCGGGCTGGGCTGTGGCGTATAACGGGCCTGGATCCGGCGGGGCCACTGTTCGAGGCACAGCCGCCCGAGGTGCGGCTGGACGCGGGGGACGCCCGGTACGTGGACGTGATACACTCGAACGGCGAGAACCTCATACTCGGCGGGCTCGGCTCCTGGCAGCCGATGGGCACGGTCGACTACTACCCGAACGGGGGGCGGGTGCAGCACGGCTGCACCAATCTGTTCGTCGGCGCCGTCACGGACATTATCTGGGGTAAGTGACTGTAATGACACTGCCGTGTGTGTGTGTGTGTGTGTGTGGCCTCATTTGGAGATCGCGATCGCGCGTACGATTCTAGCCCGCGTCTGGCGATCCAATTAAACTCGGTGGCCTTCCCGCGGTTTGGTCAGGGCCGAGCCGAACTAACGGTACTGCAGGGTAGCAGAGGAGAGGGCTGGGGAGAGACTTAATCCTCCGTGAAGGTGACAGCAATCAGCCCCGGAGATGGAGTGAGCCAAGCCCCGCTCCGCATTATTCCCCGAGAAGGGGGTTTTTGTGTTTTTTTTTGCTCCTTTTAGTTTGTGTTTCGATTCACGGGCGTAAAATGGGTAACTCACTCGTAACACTCTTTCGGATCGATTCCAGCTCACTGTATTGTCGTTAAATCGAAGACTCATGATGCTGCCAGGCTCAATTTCGACATGGACATGATTCAAATCGCTTTTTTTCATGAAACTCACAAAAGAGTGACCGTAAGGCCGCGAGACCATGGGAATTCTGAAGCTGTGATAACATTCTCAAGCAATCATTTAAGCTTCTGAGCACTCATTCAAGTTCAGACGCGAGCCCGAAGCTGTCGTCAGTTTTTTTTTCTCACTCTGAGAAACTGATATTGCCACTCAAGCTTTATGTGGAGCTTAACTTTTTCAACTATAAACGTTGGAAACATTTTGCAACGTAATTACCGATAACCGCATCGTCAACTTTCTCAAAGATTCTCAAAAGATTCGCAAACCCATGTTGCGCCAAATTCTACAAACGTTGTGATACCGTAGATCTCTCAAAAGCACTCATGAGTGCTTAAGAAATTGAGCGTTGAGAAACCCGTTGGCCCCGCGGCCTAAGATTCTATTCCGAACAAGCTCATTGTTAAAGAGCTTAGAGAGGTAGTGAGTTCTAATGAGTTCTTTTGCTTGTTGCACTGAAAAGACTGACCAGAGTCGTCTGATGTTTTGTCACTCAGTCACCAAATATTCACAATCACCAAATTTTGGTCTCTATGATGCTAATATTTGGGCTTTTCGAGTGGAGCAACTCGCAGACTCGATTCCCTTTTGAAATTTTGCCTGACATTTTGTTGCGATGTCTGGCGGGAAAAATAATGGCGAGACGAGTAGCCAAAATAGGCGCAGTAGGCGCCATGTTGCGAGTTCAGTCCGCGGCGATGACCTTCAAATACGCTCACAAAATTGCGAATGGGTAAATGATGATTTGATTGAATCATCGCTCTTTTGCATTTTGGTAACTCAAATTTGGTTCCGATGGCGTTTAAATGAATCTCAAAAGGTATATTAATACTTGTCATAACCGAAAACTAAAATATTTGATTTCAAAACTGCCAAAACATCTTTTTGATATCAAGAACGACTTACTTGAATCTACTCTGGAACTCTTAGACGACACATTCCTATAGAAACTTCGAAACTGAAAGGTTAGGTTAGTTGCAAATAAACTTTTCTTCCTGAGCAATGTTTAACTCGACGTCGGGACATCTCTCAGAATCTCACAATCTTTGACATTTACAATTTTCACTGCCAATTTTTGGAAGCTCCAATCAAGCGTGACGGAATTGGATGTATGGCCTAAGTTGCCGGTCCAAACCCTATTGTGGTTGGAGGATCACATTCCAAGAGCGGAATAGTAAGGAAGCTGGATTCCCTAACCGAACCGTGATATAACCTCTCACATCAAAGAAGAAGCAGAAGCGCGACGGAAATAATCGCTCAATCGTAAGAAGTGTTTGCGGGCGAAGAAACTAGAACGGTGAGTTCAATCTTCAACTCACACTCTCTTATAGAGTCAAGCAAAACGACAACAGAGTGAGTGCCCCTAGTTGAGCTGGAGCGCGGAAACAATCGATAAATAGATTTACCTTCCCAAAGAGTTATTTCTCACCTCTAGAATGAGTTCCTACAATGTGAGCTACTAGCCAGTACGGAGAGTTTTATCACTCATTAGGAATTAACGCTCGACAGAGTCATTGAACGCACAAATGAATTGAATCGCTTTGAGTGAGTTCTGCTAATCACCGCCAAGAATTCAGAATTTTTAAGTGCGTTGAATGAAATTCGTTGTATTGAAGGTATTTGTTGGAATTTACTCAGGTATTTCACAAGAAAGTAATAAGATGAGGTACTCTACTTCATGCCTTTGACATGCAACATACAAGTTTTCTTAAATATCTAATGAGATTTAGGTACCAGGCGTTACAAAAGGTACCTTGGAAGTAAAAATTGATGCATAATGCCATAAAACGGTGACCTTCAGAGGGAGCTTAGTGATAGAGCAGTGTCAACGACTGTATTCGGTATCTTCAAATCTGAAGCCGACGCCCGAATTTTCCACTCTCCAAAACAAAACAAGCAAAAAAAGCCAACAGTCCGTTACGGACACTTAAACACTCCAGCGCCACAATGGAATTGCTCCAAAAGCCGATTGCAATTTTGTAAAACTAATTACTTCCTCCTTCGCCTAGGGGTGGCAGAAGGTGGGACAGGAATTTCTAGAAAGAAAAGCAAAAAACAACCAAAAAGCCAACTTTCCGCCTTGCTGCGTGCTGTAAACGGTCACGACCACTGGCTTTCCCATCCCGAGGGCCCCCGCCCCGCTTGCATCACACGAAACACTGTGACTCAATTCCTCTCTCTCTCTCTCTTTCTCTCTCTTTCTCTCATTCTCCCTTTTCGCCCATCGCTGTTCCGGCATTCTCCAGCACCACCGACGACGGTCGAGGGTCGGTCGCTGTGCAACCACCGGCGGGCGTACAAGTTCTTCATCGACTCGGTCGCGCCGCGCTGCCACTTTCCCGCCTTCCCGTGCGAAAGCTACGACCAGTTTGCGGCGGGCGAGTGCTTCGACTGCGGCAACGGGACGGCCCGGTCCGCCTGCGGCCGCATGGGCTATTACGCGACCAGCCGGGACGTGGGCGGGTACGGCCAGCTGTACCTGCGCACGCGCGACGAGGAGCCGTACTGCGCGAACCAGTTCCGGTTGCGGCTGCGTAACGCGCCGGACGAGCTGCCGCTGCGCACGGTCGGCCGGTTCGAGCTGACGCTCGAGGGCGGCGACACCGGCAACGGGATCGAGGACGGGCAGCCGAGCGGCGGTGCCGCCCCGCCCCTGCTCACCTTCAACGAGACGTTCCATCTGGACGAGGCGCGGGAGGACCGCGAGTTCCATGCCGGCCAGTGGCTGACGACGATCCTGGTGCCGCATCCGGCGCTGGGGCACCGGCCGCGGGCCCTCACGATCACGTACCGGCCGTACCGGGGCGGCTGGTGGCAGCGCTCGAGCGTCGGCAAGCAGCTGTGGCGCATCGGCCCGATACTGCTGACCGCGGACGACCAGCGGACGTACGGGTCGTGCGCGACGCTCACGCTGCAGGCGGACGTGCCGGTGCGCATCGAGCTGCAGTCGATACTGCTGCACACGCTGGACGAGCCGGACGAGGACGGCATCGAGTGCCGGGCGGCCGAAGAGCTGAACCACCCTGCGCACACCGCCCACACCGTCGCCGGGGCTAGCGGACCGGCAGCAGCAGCACTGCCGCCAGCACCACCCAAGCCACCGAAAAGCTCGATCGACGAGCTGACCGTCGGTTCGAAGCATCCTGCCGGGCACGACCACTTCTCCTGGACGCCGGTCGCGATCAGCATACCGCGCCACTCGCCCCAGCCCGTGCACGTCAACGAGAAGCGCTCGTTTTCCGACGCCCTGCTGCCGGGCCAGCAGGAGCAGCAGGATTCGACGGCCCCCGGCCAGCAGCCGCTGCTGCCACCGACCGCCCAAACCGTGCAGCTGTTTCCCTCCCGGCTGGTGTCGTTCTTCGAGCGGGCGGAGCGGTACGCCCGCCGCACCTGGGACGCCCTGTTCAGCGGCAACGGGACGGACGGGGCGAACGCCCTCCTGCCCAAGCTGGCGGCGCCGAGCGACGCCGCCGCCGACGAAGCGACGGTTGCGACGAGCGTCCCCGAGCTGCTGCTGATGTCGCCCGCCCGCCACTCGGAGGCCAGCGGCGCACCGGCCCCAGCCACCGGCAGCAGTCCGGCCCCTGGGACAAGCACGCCGCCGCCGCCAACCGAACCGCCAACCACCAGCACCGAGATACGGATCGCACTGCCCACCTTCCGGCCGATGGGGCGCACGCTGGCACCGGACGGGGCGGTCGGCAGCGGCCGCCAGCACTACACCCGCTTCATACCGCTCGTGTACGAGGAGGGCAGGGACGCGGTAGCCGCCAGTACGGCCGGCGCACGGAAGGCGGCCGCCCGATCGCGGTAAAGCGCCCTCGCGGCAACCTTTTCTTTTACGATGTGATAGCATTTTCCCTTTTGTTTCTTCACCGCCTCCCCACCCCCACCCCCCCCCCCCCCCCCCTGTAAACCAAACACATACACATACACACTGCCCACGCATACATTCATCTACGGAATATGTTTGTTTGTTTGTTTGTTTTTTTATACATGTATACAACCTATTTACAAGTTAGGATTACTATATTAGTTAGGGACGGGCGGAGATGTGCCCGCGCTAGTGTGTGTGTGTGTGTTCGTGTGCGTGTGTGTGTGTGTGAGTGTGCGAGTGTGCGTCCCCGCTCGACGATACCCCGCTACTGGCGGTTCCTAGTTGTTATGTAATTATGCTTCTATTTTTTTTTGTCCTGTGTAACTGCAACGAACGTGCATATGAAGCGAAATAAAGAATTTCATATATCCGGAGTATATGCAACAGGGCCTATATCCATTGTCCGTCCCAGTCGTTAATTATGGTAAATCCAGCGTTACTTGCTTTGGCCAACGAGCTTCCTCTGGTCACTTTCAGACGATACAGGCGATCTGAGCGTCATAACATGCCCCTGTTATCGTATGCCGCACTGACCTACGTCACGATCAGGTTCGTCGCTTGGTTCATCTTTTTCCCCTTTTAGATCGGACCCGATTCACATAGAGCCGTGTACCAGTGATGTGCTCCAATTCTGACTCCGGCAAAACGGAAACACAAGATCCGCCCGGAGTCGTCTAGAGTCGTCTGGAGTCGTTTGGAGTCATTCGGAGTCAGAGTTGTCCGGAGGTCAAAAAACAAAAATATCCATTCTTGATTAGCCAGGTTTTAGTATCTTTGGTTTTGCTCTAAAAATATATATTGCTCTTACATTTTGTATCTTTTCATGCATTTTTCCTACTGTTGCATGTTTTCCGTATAGTGAAATCTCTCCAAGATGTACTTACGAAATTCATCAAATTGTTACTGAGTTGTGGGATAGCGAATCGATGCCTTGTGATTGGAATCTCGGCATCATCTACTCTATCTACAAGAAAGGAGATAGGTTGGACGGCAACCTCTACAGGGGTATATTCTCCCTAATCCTTCGGGATAGTCTTCTTCACGTCGAAGAGATAGTCGAAAACTATCAAAGAGGATTCCGAATCGGAAAATGAAACACTGATCAGATCTTCACTATGCGGCAGATCTTGGAGAAGATGATAGCATAAGCAGGGTAAAACTATACGACGCTATGAGCTCTTTTGGAATCCCGGCCAAACTGATGAGGCTGATTAGAATGATTATGACCAACGTCACTTGGCAGGTGAAGGTGGATGAAAAACTCTCAGGTCCTTTTATTACCGCCAAAGGTCTACGCTAGGGGGAGGGCTGGCCTTGGGTCTCCTAATCAACTTGGAGCTAGAGAGGGCCTTCCGCGACTCGAGGGTGGAGACTACGGGAACCATCTTTTATAAGTCAACCCAGATCCTGGCATACGCTGATGATATAGACATCATTGGTCTGCGGCTCTCCTATGTAGCAGAAGCCTACCAAGGGATCGAGCAGGCGGCAGAGAACCTCGGATTGCAGATAAACGAGGCAAAGACCAAACTGATGGTGGCAACATCAGCGGGCCTACCAACACATAATCAGAATCTACGTAGGCGTGACGTGCAGATAGGTGAACGCACTTTTGAAGTCGTCCCACAATTCACCTCTCTTGGGTTAAAGGTCAGCAACGACAGCCTGAGGAATCAGTTCACCTCACTGGACTGTATAGCACCTATATAGTATCGACACTCGCATACGCCTCTAAGACATGGACACTATCCAAATCTAACGAAACGCTCTTAGCCTCGTTCGAGAGGAAGATGCTCAGAAGGATCCTTATTTTCGTATGTGTGGAAGGGCAATGGAGGAGTCCATAAAGTGAAGAATGCTTCCGTTGGGAGACTCACTTTGCGCCCCAGGATTGAAGCGCTGGTGGCGATGTCCGGTCTCGTATGCACGGCGACGCACAGAAGAGCACCTACCAGGCTCTGGAACTCGTTGTTTTCAGGCATTGGTTCCAGCTTTCAAACTAGCGAGGTTGCTATGATCACAACAAATTGTACTTGAAGGGTATGCTTAACTACACTAACGCGGTCTTTTCAATACCCAAATATTCAAATTTAATTATTTTTTGCGCAAATTGAATTGATTTTACTTTTTATCTTCTTTTGACGATATTCTAGAAATAGCAGCGAAAATAATATGTTTTAAGTTTACATTACCGTAATGTGACTATCCGTAGTAAAGGAAGTTGCCAGATGATGTACGCAGTGTTGCAAATGAAGCGGCTCAAAACTTGCCTAAGCAATAAGCTTAAAGGCCATTTAAACTGAACGAAAATTAAAACATAAAATCCACTATTTACCATTAGTGGTTGAAACAGCTAGCACAGCACAAACCTCTTCCGCGTGTGTGGTGATATACGCACATCCGCCCGTGCGACTAAGCGGCTAAGATTTTTCGGTGAAGTGAACGCGTTCGCGCAAAAGCTACATTTTTTTTTTTCAATATATCCTAGAGGTTGCTTTATTCACCCCGAATACGTTGCTGTATAGAGTACACATATGGACCCGTATTAGGGGGGAGGAAGGTCTGAATAGAATTGTGTGTGTGTGGGTGTGGATGGTGTGATAAAAATCCAAAGACACCGTATCTTCAGACCATCATTGTCGCTTCCCTGGCGGTTACGATTTACGAGACGGGATTTACGGGAGTTGCACCATATTAGGGATTTCACTTTTGTTGTTCTTGTCATCGCTTGCGCATCAAACAAAGGAAAGGAAATTGTAAATTGGTTGAAATTGATAGCGGGAAAGGGGAAGAACATACCGGCATGTGCTGTCATGCGATATCTTCGTGAATTGCGGAATTTTAATTGCCAGCCGCCAAGATGCAGCTTTTGCAGATCAGAGTGATCAGCGGAGCCCAAATACACCCACTGGCACGTGTGTTTGGGTGTGTGTGTGTGTTTTTGTTTCAGAAAAGAAGTAGAAGGGTGCGCTGGGGAGAGTGGTGGGAACAGTGTGACCGAGGTCAACAAAAACCCTTTCCCTCCCCCATTTTTTTGTTGGTTGTTGTTTTTAGTACAAACTGTCCGCATTGGAGGAGCGGGGCTTCTTCAGCTTCTCCATGTTCTTGATGACGATGTCGTGCAGCGAGCAGTAGCGATTCCGGATCTCGCTCAGCACCAGCCACAGGCTGAGGAACTCCTTCTCGTCCAGCTCGGCGACCGCCCGCCGGTAGTCGTCGATGTGCGGGTATTTGGCCACCTTCGACACCACCTTCGCGCGCGACACGAAGTAGCGCGAGATCTGGTCGAAAAAGGCGGCCGCCTCCGTCTCGACCGACTGGATCTCGGCCAGCGTGTCCTCCTGGATCGAGACGCCGAAGTTGTTGCCGTCCTCGATCTTCGGTATCATGAAGGAGATCCACATCTTGAGCAGATTCGAGTCCTCCACCAGCGCGCGGATGATCGGCTTCACGATGCAGACCAGCTCGCCGATCGGTTTGTTGCACTCGACCCGCCCGGTCGGCAGGGCGTGCACCTTCGTGCCGTTGCCGTCGACCGTTGCCGCCGGGCTGGGCGTGTTCGAGTTGAGCCGGGGACGCTTCCGCTCACTGCCTTCCTCCCCTTCCACCAGGATCGGTTCCGGGACTGGAATGTTCAGCTCCTAAGAGAGCAGAGGGAAGGTTATAGATTAAGATTGGGGCCGTTTTTTTTAGCGGCATTTACCCGGCCGGCCTACCTGATAGACGTCGGTGAAGCTGCGCTCGGAGAACTGCGGCGTGTCGAGCAGGGCGTTCAGGCGCACGATCCGCTCGGGGAACTCTTTCGTGATGAGTGTTTCGGCGCGGCTGATCAGGTTGTCTTTGTACTGTTGCACCTTGCGCGCATTGTCCTCCGCGCTGCTCGCGGCCGACGTCGTCGCGGTCGATGTGCTTTCGCTCATTGTTGCGTCGCGTCGTGTTGTTGATTGCTGCGAGGCGGCTGCCGGTTGATGGGCGTGCGGCCCGGCCCGGGATGAGAGGGGGTTGCTGGAAGTGTTGCCCTTGCGCAATATGGTCCCGCCGCTAACGCGGAACGCTTGCACGCGTCAATTAGTCTCGAGACCGTTCAGCGCTGTTGCCACCCGGCTCCGGTTTCTTCCGGCTCGAGCCTGTCGGTCTCCGGAAACGGTCCCCGGAACGACGTAAGCTGACACGGTGCGCACACGACACACAACAAACACACACACACTTCCACCGACACACACACACACACACGGTGTTTGGTCTGTCGAGGGGATGGAGGCGCGTCGACGAGCGGAAACACTACCACGCGGCGCTCACTGGTGTACACCACCTTTGGCTGGTGATATTTTGCGTCGCAAAACGGTTGCCACCTGGACCGGGAGCCGGCTGCTTTGGGACAGCGCACAGCAACAAAAGAAAAGTGCAAAAAAACGTGTACGGTTGTGCCGAGAAGGGAAAAGCTGCGTCCAAGTAGCTCGTCGTCGCTGACCGCTCGTCGAGTTTTGCTTTGCTGCACACACGCACACCGTGTGTCTCCGGCGTTGAAGGAACAGTGCACACACGCACGCACGCACACACAAACATGCACGCAACCCTTCGGTGTGACAGGTTCGAACGCGTTCAAACCGGTGGCCTCGTGTGTGACGCACCTGGGCGTGCTCGGGGGGATGAAATTGTTTCCCTTTTTGCGGTGCAGGCACACAATAAACTGGCTGAGCGTAATTTAATCGAGGTGAGCAGAGAAAATGATAACTTTTCAGTGATTTTAAGCGTGCCGTTTGTGTTCGAGCACTGAAGCGGGTGTTATAGACGGGACGCGTCGAAACCGCATGCCGACACAAACGTCAGGCAGAGACAATTCGGGCACACTGGTCGACCGCTATGAAAATAAGAGAATTATTTTTATTTTACAAGGATATTTTTACGAAAAATATTTTTCTTACCATAGAAAAGGTTCGGAATCTGTTCTGGGTCCGGAATAGGTTAGATTGTAATTTCGGAGCAGTAATGTGCCAGTGAATTAGTTCCGGGGTGAGTAAAAGCTCGTGTTCATGTTTTTTTTAATAAGCTCGTTATGAGATTTTTTATGAAGGAGAAGCTGAAGTCATGTTCTCGTGTCGGAACAGTTTCGGCACCTGTTCAGTTTCAATAGTGTACCGCTAGATACGGATCTAGTGTTGGAAGAAGAAATGTTTGAAAATGAGGAACGGAACTAGGTTAATTTGAAAAAGGAACGAAATGGGTTCATTGATATTAGATTAGGGCTGCTGCATTCTCGACCAAATCGACCGAAAGGAGAGGGGGAAGGAGGTAGGTTCTGATCGTTCCGAACGTTTCGATCGTTCCAACCTGTCCTACCCTTTTGATTGTTTGGATCATTTCGACCAAACCTATTACGCAAGTGCCACAACTCCACTAAACGACCACAAAACGGGTTCTAAACGATTCAAGCTCTCAACCTAAGCGGAATATAGAAAGACTTCGTTTAGCAGACGGAAAACAACTCATGCATTCTAAAAATAGCAAAGCAGCTGGTGGCGCTATCTTTTGTTGGGATAGCCACACAGCGGAGCTTTCCTTGCTTGGAGAGCTTTCTAATTTCCTGTGTATTGTTATATGGTTTCGCATTGAAGTTATGCATCGCTAGAGCTAGAACGGCGACATGATTGCCTAAATACTAAACTCCAATGGAAACCACCACCTCTGAAGCAAATGAGATTTGGTCATTGATGCTGATACCCGTGCATCTGACCATAAGACCAATTGTTTTTGCTTAAAAAGTTAAAAAAAAGTGTATAGGCCATGATTAGAGGAGGCTAGGCGAAACACATTGCAAGAAAAGCGCCATCTATTTAGCGAAGCAGTGAAGCTATGGATTTTTTTTCTATGTATATTTGATTTTCCTGTCGTTTAAGCTTAATCTGAGGTGCTTAGGTAGGTTCAACATTTCGATTTTGATGGTTCCGATTGAGGCACGTTATGAACCTACTAGGAGTGATCCGGAACACGCATCATTACTAATATGCGCGTTCAGTTCCATAATCACCATAGATTCGAGATCAGATACATCACTTGAATATATTCGGAATCGGTTTCCTGGTTGTGTATCATTGCTTCTAACGAAATGCAAGCTGGATTATTGACAACATCAGGTTTGGATGCTGTTCGTGAAAAAAAAAATCAATAAAGGATCCCGCTTCAAACTTAATTAGTAGAACTGGGGTTGGCGCGAGATCACTTTTGGAACTAGAAATGTTGCGGGGAAATTTTTGCTACAAGAGAAACTTATCGATTTCATCCGATTGGCAAACCAAAACGGATATAAAATAATACAGACCTAAATTTAAGTCACCTTGAAGGGCAAACACGTGCACAGTTTTTGAGGTCATAGGATAAGAAAAGGTCAGTACCGGTTCCAGGTCCGAGGCAAAGTCCAGGTCCTAAAAACCGTACGCTCAAATTTTGAACTTTAGAAAGCTGCTGAATCAGAGTTAGGCCCGTGTCTGTGCTCCATCGGATGCGATTTTATCGTAATGCGAATCGCAAGTGGTGTCTGTGCTCTTCCGATTCGCATTGCGATTTTGAGTTTGACGTTTGGCGAAGGAAAACAAAACATTATCGAAGAATAAACAAACCAGAGAAAAGGCTGTTCTATTCGTTTAACTAAACAAAGACTGTTCTGTTGTATTGACTGTAAATAGAAGTGTCTTAAACGTAAGTTAACTATTAGAATAATGTACTGTAAGTTTGAGATATTTTGTTTTTATGTTTGTTCAGTAATGCATTTGGTTTTGTGCAATGAAATCTAGAACAGTGTGGTTCATAATGGCTCTAGCATCTAGTTTTTTTCCACCACAGGTAAAATCATTTTGGTTACTCATGAAATAAACTTTCCAACTTCTTTTGAGTTCTAGATGCCGTTGATTTTGTTGGCCACCATTCCACGATGAGAATTTCTGATCAGATCAGCTCCAACTCCATCATGCGGCTGGATGTTTTGCTTCCTCCGATCAAGGGTATTACACATGGGTGATAGGCAAATTCATAAAAAAAAATCCAGAATCGGTTCCGAATGACTCCGCGAAAATCGGAAGCAGAAGGTAGGTTCCAACACTCCAAACTTGGAACCGTCCGTAGTTGTCCAGAACTACTAATCAGTAGTCGGAGTCGTCCGGAAAAGGAATTGTCCAGAAACTCCGGCTGCACAAAGCTAAGGAGAAGCCTTTGGGTCAATTACGATACCTTCTGTAACGTTTGAACACTATCAAATATTGCCGATACACTTGATACCCACGGAAATTTCCCCGCCAATACGTTTTCCGTTATCAGTGCACCACCTAGAGGACAGAGCTCAGCGCAACTACTTTCGGAATTAAATGACAAAGAGTATTATCAAAACGAAGAACTTATCCAGGTCGAGCAAGAATATTAATGTTAACGGGTATCTCTGTTGCTTCTAATCGCTACTGCTTTTACTTTCTTCTTGAGCATAACGGCGCTCTACGAATCAATTATCATAACCATCAATCATTTTCATGTGGGCTAAACTTTTTTCTTATTTTTTTTATTTGTAGATGGATTCGGATTCTGACTCTGAGGTCATGTTGAGTACAAATTTCTCTTTGCGTTACATCTTACTAAGGAAACGGCGCAATAAAACCAACGATCTGTGGAAACATCGTAAGCGAAATGGACAGTACTATGTGTTATTTCCCGAGTTATTGAAACAAGAAGACAAGTTTTTCCAGTATATGAGAATGTCGAAAAAAACATTTTACTTTATATTGAGAAAGATAGAACCTTTCATCGCCAAGTTGCCTACACATACTCCATATATCTCTCCGGAAGAACGATTGATGGTAACTCTCAGGTATATGTTATTTATATTTTATTTTCAAATATTTTGATATAAAATAACGTAAACGAGCGTGTGACGTGGTTGTTCAAAATAACTTTTTCGTTTTGACTCGTTGAATGCTAAACTTGAACAAAACCCAATGAACTGAGTGGCAGCTTGGCTGGACATCGGCTGGCTCGATGGCGAGCTGGCTGGCGGGATGGCGGGTTGTCAAGCTGACAGGCTGGTCGCCTGGTGGACAAGCTGGCAGGATAGATTGTTCAATCGAGTATTACTGAAGTGCTGGCCGAATGCGCGCGTCGACACGCAGGAGTCTGGTTGCTGTTGCTGGGTACACCGCACAGTAATGTTGCGTTGCTGTTACTTGGCGTACGCGTAAACACGTGGCAATAGCAGAGCTATATGGTTAACTATATTTAAAAAAAAAGTACAGGCGGTCCCCGAGATACACGGTTAATGGGGACCGAAAACGGCCGCAAAATACCGCGTATCTCGAATTTCCGCGTAAGTCGAATCTCGTGATTTCCAGCTGAAATATCACTAATTTTCGTGTAATTTTGCAAGTAAGGGGTGGTTTTAGTCACTTTATGAATTATTTGATATTATTCTGACTGAATATAACTGTTTTAAACCTTTTGAAATAGTTTTTAACATTCGATCAAAACGGAAATTATTTGGCAATTTGCAATTGATGTGTCAAATCAGTACAATTTGCTCAAAGAATTGTCAAATTTAGAAAACCGCGTATCTCCGAATCCGCGTATAAGAGGTACCGTGTATCTCGGGGACCGCCTGTAATCGATAACAACTGTTCCACTATAGTTCAACTTTTTTTTATTTTGTCTTAGTTTTAGTCCATAAAAATAGTTCATAATAATTTGTTAAGCATCTAGTAATGTACTAATTTAATTAGTTATAATATCCTTTTTTTTCACGAATAACCCTATGAGCAAATTGTATTATTTGCTCACGAGCATCCATTTGATCCTCTTCTGACAACGAATCCAGAAGAGGAACAAAACTCATCATAGCATGGTAGTTTCCAGTTTTTTCTTTATGCTCTTTTAATATATTATGTCTCTCTTTCTCTAAGTTTACTAACTCCTCCAAAACAGCACCATCTTGTCGCCGTTTTTTTCCGGCTGCCTCCTTTAACGAATTATCAACTGGTTCCGTTTCAAATAAGTCGTCTTCACAAACGTATTCGTCGAGATATTCCGGAGCAGTGGCTGTTTAGAAAAATAGCAAAAGAAAATTGCTAGTTACTATAAATATCAAAATTCAAACATTTTTATATTCATATATACCTTCTACTTCTTCCAAATTTCCCGATCTGGGTCGGGATGTAAGTGTATCCTTCAGGAAGCTCATCTGCTCAAAGTACTTCCATCGAACATGCTTATATCCCGACCCAGATGGCTGATTTAGTTCAGCGAGTTTTCGCGAGAATGTGTCGCGTAAATTTCTCCACTTATTTTTGGCGACGATACCTAAAATATTAAAGGAATTTACATTTTCAGTTAATAATTTATACGTTCGCATCTGCATTATGTAGTGCTATAATCAAATCAAATAGTATTTACACTAGAAAAATGATTTAATATCAATGTCTAAACAATGTTTTTTTCTTCTATTTTTCAGATTTCTTTCTACAGGATTGCCGTTCAAATCACTGTCGTTCACTTTCTGCATCGCTCACAATACGATTGGTACAATTGTTTATGAAACATGTGAAGCAATTTGGAAGACATTGAACGAAGAGTTCATTCCTTTTCCAACAACGTCAGCTTTCAACAAAGTGGAAAGAGAGTTTCTTAACAAATGGAAATTTCCTAATTGCATTGGTGCCATCGATGGCAAACATGTAAGGGTGAAGGCACCGTCAAAATCCGGTACTCAATATTTCAATTACAAGAAATATTTTTCTTTGCATTTGCAAGCAGTAGCTGATGCCAATAGCAAATTTATAGCCGTTGATGTTGGTGAATATGGGAGTCGTTGTGATAGTGGTGTTTTTAAGTCATCAACGTTGTATCAACTAATACAGTCGAATCGCCTGAATATTCCTCCTCCCAAGCCACTTCCTGGCACTAGACAAGATGTGCCTCACGTGCTCATTGGCGATCAAGGCTACCCATTGAAAACTTTTTTACTGCGTCCCTACCCAGATAGTGAAGATCCAGCCAAACTTCATTTCAATGAATTGTTAAGCATAGCAAGACGTTGCGTTGAATGTGCTTTTGGCATACTAGTCGCTAAATGGCGATGCTTAAAAACAGAATTACAAGTAACTCCAGAGCATGTCACGTTAATAGTCCAAACAACATGTTTGTTACACAATATTTGTATGGAATTTAAAGAACCACTACCAAATCCAGCTAAAAACACAAGGGCTTCAGATATCAATTATAATAGAGCTAACAACCATTCATCTCACCAGGCAACGGATTTAAGAGATTATTTCAAAAATTACTTCTTTCATCACATCGATTGATATAATATAATGCTAGAAATAGATCTACGTAAACATGTTTCGGTAAAATATATTTTTCTCAATTTTTTCTTATTTCAAAATAGTTACTGAAAAAACATTTTAAAATGATTTTGTTTCCTGATAAATGGCTGGTTGTGGTGCAGAAATTTTCCTACAGTTTGTGGTGTTAATAAAATAATGCATTTTCTTTCAAAATATCACCATTTCTTCGGATGTTACTTTCAATACTGGCTCGTAAAATTTCATGTGGGATAAAAAGTGAAATTTATTAATAAAAAAGTGCAATCAAAAACATCTATCTTTAGTTTCATCCGGAGCAATTTCATGAACTATACTTTTTTATAGAACAAATGGTATGAGAACACACAAATTCGTACATAAGAGTTTTGCGGTAATTATTCGGTAGGCTGGCATGAATTGATACGGTAGGGTTGCATGGAATTATGCTTATAGGGATGTGATAATTGATATTAGTATAGAAATTAGGTCCCTCATGCAAGAATCCATGCAGAGGCTTTAAGGCTAAAAAAACATAAAATAAATGAAATAATCTGCTATTACCAATACACCTGCCAGCGAAATGCGTCTGAAATTCTCTGAACTGCTTAGGATAGTGGGACTCAACATCACACATTTCCATTTGCCGGTGTCATAGAATGTGCAGATGGTATTTCTTTATTCCAGTTTTTCTATTGGACATTTTCGGATGTTATTGCTTTAGGATTTCGGATGTAGTTGCTTCCGGGTTTAGGATGTCGCTAACAAAACCATGTAACAAGTGACAATTTTACCAACACCGTGTTAGGCCCGACCATCCTCGATAGCAAAGCTTCTTGCTCCCTTTCGTTCAAGATGAAGATAATACGTACCGTTTATTTGAAGCTGATTTCCGATCATATCCCATGTATTCTTTTTTAAAAAATTGTCTTTGTACCTCGAATCGCGAAGATCCCAAAGAAAAGGATGCTCCTGTACCAAAATTATAAGTTTTTCATCATCAACACGTGAATTCGCCATGGCTCTAACAAGATTGTGTTTGTTTACTTTCGCGCTAACATTTCTTGTAAAATCAACTCTTTTCTGAGTTTATATTCCTGAGTTTAGATTGACAGATAAAATCGGATGCGGCGTCCGACGAAATCAAAAATTTTTGATTCCGTCGTACGACGAAATCGCACGTCCGACGTTATCTGTCAAATTCCATATAAAATTTTGACAGGCCTTCCGATAAAATCGCATCCGATGGAGCACAGACACGGGCCTTACAGGAGATAGATACAGGTTCTGAACCTGTTCCATGGCCAAAGATAGGGTTCGGATGAAAAATTGTATCTGGTGGAGATTATATTGATTGATCAAAAATAAATAGCAAAAAATGAATCCATCGAAAAATTGTTGATCTCAATCTTACTGAAAAAAAAATATTAAAAAAAAACATAAAAAATACTCTCATCCAACACTACCTCGCGCCCACTGTCCAGCGGGAAAGAGAGCGAACGAGCGAACCGAGCAGCGACGGGCAAAAGACCGAGCGAGCGAGCGAGACCGGCACACCAAACAGCAAGCGAGATACACGACGGGCGCTGCACGCTGTCGTCCAGGAGCCACCCGCGACCGAGCCAACGGTCTACCGTTTGCTTCAGTACCGTTTTCTTCGCACGCACGCCCAGGCTCGGAACGAACGCTCCCTGGGCCTCCCATACTCGGCCAAAGTTTTGCCAAGCGCGTACCTCTCCCGCGTTCCGTGCTGCAGCAAACCCGCACCCCGTACGCCACCTTCCTTTCCTCCTTTCCCATCCCTCCCCTACCACCCGCTCGACATTCCTCATTCATCCGAACGCACGGTGAAAATACACACGCACGCACACACACGCACACCATACCCTTCCCGTGCTGTATTTGTTGTGCTCCGTGTCGACCCCGCGTGTGTTTGTTTTCCTTTACCCAGCCAGCCAGCGTCCCGTGTGTGTGTGTGTTTGTCTGTGAGCGTTTCATTATTTTTTTGTGAATGAAAATGTGTTACGATTTTCCCGCTGGCGCTCGGTAGTTGTCGGTCCCGCTACCCACTCTCATCCCAAACCCACTCTCGCGCGTGTGTGTGTGTGCGGCTGGTTTTAATTATTAGCCCCGCTCTTCCCCGTACCCTGTCAAAAAGAAAAACACCCGTCTGCCCAAGCGCCCCAGTGCATAGGGGTGGTCGGTCGCGGGGTGGTCACCTGGGCACGGCCGCGAAATTCGCCCTCGTTTTATCAATCCGCCCATCCGTGCGCGCCTGCACTTGTGTCTCTGTGTGCGTGCGTGTGAGCGAACCGAGATGACACACCTGGCGCTGGCGGCGGCGGCGGTGGTGGTGGTGGTGGTGGTGCTGGCCGGTCGCACCTTCGCCTTCAACCTCGAGACGCGCCACATGCTGGAGAAGCAGGGCCAGCCCGGTTCCTACTTTGGCTACTCGGTCGCCGGCCACAGCCAGCGGGTCGGTGGTGGTGGCGGTGCCGGCGGACGCAACGGGGCCGGAAATGCAACGCACTGGTAAGTGGGGAGGCGGGACGGTGGACGAGTGGTGGCACCAATGCAAATGCAAGTGCCGTTTCGGGCGAAGGGAGAAGGTGACGAACGAACGAACTTGCCCAGACACACGCTAACCCGTTTTTTGTTCTCTCTTTCTTCTTCTTTTTCTTTTTCTTCTTTGTTTTGTCCATTCCTCTTCCCATCCCTTTCGTTTCATTTTGCCCTCCGGGTGGGTTGATGGTGCAAAAAAAAAAAAAAAAAAACAAAAAAAAACAACACAACCCTTCGCTGGCAAACCCGTTCCCCGTGTGTGTTTTATACATTTATAGGATGCTGGTGGGCGCACCGCTCGGGCAGAATCTGCAGCCCGGCTCGAACCACTCGGGCGCCCTGTTCCGGTGTCCGATTACGCTGGCGCAGGACGACTGCACGCAGGTCATCACCGATGGCCACCGGTGTAAGTGAACGCCCGCAGCCGCGCGGTGGTGGAGCGTGAAAGGCGCCACAGAAAAGGGATGGTGTTGGGGGCTTCTTCTTGCTATGTATCCGTTTTTTTTTTGGTGGTTGGGTATTTTTTTCAAGTGGGTGGTGTTGGTGGTGGTAGTAGTTGTGGAGAGTGTGAGCATATTTTATATATATATGTTTATGGCAGAAGCGTTTAGTTCCCGGTGATGGGCGCAAAAGGTTTCATGTTAGCTCATGTAGGATTGTAAAAAACGAAACGAATCGATACATGGAAAGTCCCATGTGCTGTGCCATTCTCCTACCCAATCTTCAATTTACCGCTATTCGAATTTTATAGCTAAACAGATTCACGTTTAAGCGTAAAGTTTTAGTGCCAGCAGCATCGGCAGCAGCATTCCCTTCGCCAAAAGGGTCAACAACAGCGCCCTGACCTCCGCGCCACGATGCGGGGAGCAATAAAAGAAACCTTCAATCTCTCGATGCGCCCTGCCACCATTCAACCTCACCAATCAACCCTTAATGTCTGCGTTCGTGTGTGTGTGTGTGTGTGTAAGTGTGCGCCTATCGATAACGTGGATGCTGCCGGTGACTGGCAGAACAAATTTACCCAATCCACAAAAAAGAAAACTCAATCCCCTTCGCTGCTCGCCTAAACAGTTGGATAACAATGGCAACGAGCCATTTCGGTGTGATGGAGTGGAGAGGAAAAAGGGCACACGGGCGGGGAGGCAACGAGAGAGAGAGGCGCGAACAAAAATGCTGAAACATCGCGCGCCCAGCGAAAAGACGACGATGGAGGTGCATCCGCCATAGGCAGGCGGCATCATATCCACTTGACGCCCGGGACGCCGGGATGATCTCATCCCGTGTAATCGCAGCCAGCATCCGAGGAGGAAGCAAAACAACAGCAACCAATTATATATAGCTAGAAGATGAAGTAGTAGCCAGCCAGAAACACACACACACACACACACAAAGCCGTTGCAGCGTCGTAATCCCGTTTTAATGCTCTCCAGTTGGTCGCCGGATTATTTCCAGATGTTTTGCAGCAGCACCAGCAGCAGGATAGGAGTTTTACCGCAAACACACACATTGACCGCATCGAGCTATTTTATTGTCGCGCTTACCCCGTGCGACTATAGTTATATTTATAAAATCCCGGCTGCAAGCAAACGGCAGACGTGCTCGCCCGGACACTCGAAATATTCCAGCGGCCATAGGAAGAATGGTTGCGCCCTTTTCTTCCCGCGCTTGCTGCTTGTTTTTTTCTGTCTGCGGCTTCGTCGCTTCGCGGAGATTTTGTGCTGCACGCGAAAAACGATCCTTTTCACCCCCCCTTTCCACGACTGCCCCGCGTTTTATGATGAGCGTTTCATAAAACAAAACCATAACGACCAAACCAACAGCACACGCTTCTTGCTGCTGGTGCTGGGACGGTTTTATGTTTATACCCTCCTCCCTGTCAGCCTCCACCACCCATCACCCATCGCGTAACATAAGAGACCTTTCGCACCTTCAGGCGCGTATCCGTCAGAGCAAAAACAAAAAACAAAAAAAGAGAAACCTCCCGGCCACGGGTGTTTTGATTTAATTACATTCCGGTGCCATTCCGGATGGTGGTGATGATGGTGGAATGGGTGGTTCCGTAAAAGGCAATGGGCTTAAGGAGGGTGTTGCGGGACTTTTGTTTCGCTAAACCGTGCTCGTTCGGTTCGGTTCTAGTGTGAGCAGCGCGCTCTCGCCACACACATACAAACACACACTCATATAAACATTTCAAAAAACGCACGGAACCGTGAACCAATGCTTCTGGGTTGATTGTTTATGTTGGGTTTTGCCATTACCTTGTACACACGGAACTTCTTTTTTGTTTTAGCTGATAATTTCAGTAATGCTTTCCTGTGGCAAGTATGCTGTTAACTGAATCTCATTCAGTACAGTTGACTGCTGGGATCGAAACATGACATTTTATCGTAATCATAGCGAAACCATTGTTCAGCAATTGGAATTGGTGCAAGTCCAATCCAATCGTTTTTTTAAGGAAACGATAGCGCTATTAATAGCAGTGCTGCAAAATGTCATGATGGTCATCACCGAAAACAATCAACATGACCGTGGTAGCTTGATGCTCATTGCTGATACTCAATGAAAGTGGCATGCCGAAGTTTCAACCACCAACAGTCTCGACTGAAACGAAGTTCAAGTCAGCTCACGTGTAACAACTGAGATGATCAGGCGATGAGACTCATACCGTTGGTGGACCAATAACATGCTAGGTTGTCACCTTTGAAGCATCCAATTCTTCGTCACTCACTTGGTCATGACATTTTCTATCAGTGATGATCACGACATTCTTGGGACATACTAGGCAAGTAGTTCTAAGTAATAACATGAGCATGATTTCTCTGTCTGCTTTGATGATCTGTCGGGTCAAACAGAGCGACAAAACATGGTCATTTTGTTGCTAGGAACCACCCGCACGCACCACATATCTCCCATGACTATCGTGATGATCACCAGGCAGAAAACGTCACGACCAAGTGACTGACCAAGAGTTGGTTGAACAAAGTGTGACGGTCGCACCAACTATTTGAGTCTCACCTTTGATCATCACAGTAGAGGCTCGTGACGCTGACATGACTTGACATTTCAGTGACATTTTGCAGAATTGATCACAGTAAAACAAAAAAAAAGTCATGTCATAGTGAGTGCCCAAGCTTTGGTTGCAAAATTTTTCACCAAACGAATGTATTGAACCACACCAACTGTTTGAACATCACCTCTGATTATCACAATTGAGCACGTGGTGCTGACATTTTTTTTTATGACATTGACAGTGACATTTTGCAGCACTGATTACAAGATCTGTAAAACAGCTTTGAAATAGAAAAATGAAGCAAAAACCAACCCCTTTCTTTCCTCCTTTTTTTTCCTTTTCTTACGCTATTCGTCACTAGCGCCCACCGGGAAGTATCTTCCCTTTCGCCAAGCGTACAGTAAGTGTAAGTGCAGCCTGTCTATTGGGTTTATTTTTCTTCTACTCTATTCTAATCCAATTTCATTCTCTTCTATGCCATTTGTTTGGTTTTGCATCTTTATCTTGTTGTTGTTGTTTCTTGTTGTTCGATCCCGTTCGTGTATAAATATATATTAGCTTGGAATGATTAATTTTTTATGTTTTTCTTTTTCTCTCTCTCTTTTTCATTATATTTACACAAAACACACATACACACACTAAACATACAACAACAACAAAAAACACATTAATGTTATCGTACCGATTAGGCAGCAGCCAAGGAGCGCTCTTGCTATTCAGATCACCATGTTTAAGCGTACAAAACATAGCAATTAGTGTGCAAATAGTTGTATCGCCGCCTGATTAGTTCGTTTTGCGGCATGCGGCCTGCGCTCGATCGAGGAAAAGCAAATGGGCAGCAAATCCCCCCCCCCCCCCATGTTTCCGGTCCTCAAAATCTTCCCCCCCCCCCTCACACCCTGATCCAGTTCCTTCCCCATATTGCGCGCTGTGTTTGTGTTTGCTTACGGGTGCACAGTGCAGACGGTCCCGTTTCATCACGAATGCGTATCGAATTTATCGAAAAGAAGAAGGGTTGCCTGTTTTTGATTAAGGGCATTTTTCTCTTTCCTTCTCTGTCTCTCTCTCTTTCTGTCTCTTTCTCTTCCGAGTAGCACGGTACCTCGTACGCGATTGAGTGAGTAGGGTTTGGTCCCAACTTGGTGTTTGAGTTTGTTCCCGTTTTTTTCCCTCGCTCCCTTAAGTGCGTTATTTTTAAAATTTTTCAAAAGCCCATTTCCCAACGCTTATCACCCTCCCGAAACCCTCCCCTTCCCTTTCCTTCGCGCATGCCCGTATCGTTGAAGTTAAACAGTTTTACAATTTACATTCATTTGCATCTTTTTTAACACCCCATTGGCATGAAGATGTTCTGTTTTTTTTTTAATGTATTTTTTATTTAATATTTTCGATTCGATTTCGATTTGCTCTTAAACCCGTTCAATGTGGTATTTTTTTTTTATTTCATTGCATCACTGTTACTCTGTTGCATTTTGTTGCATCGTTGCCCGTTTTTGCCTGTAAATCGTTTTTGTATAATTGTTTGGCGTATTGCGTTTTGCTTATTTATAGTTTTACTTCGATTGATCTTTAATTTAGCGTTAGCTTTCTCGCTCTTTCGTTTTTGCGTGTGATTTGATTCTGCCTGCACTAAATTGCGGCGCCCGTATCGAGCGCTTGGTGGTGGGAAATCGAAACCGAATACTAATCGCTCGACACTTTCTCTCTTTGCGTGCGGGCTTTTAGCGGACGATTTCGACGACGACGAGCTGCTGGGCGACGGGGAGTCCCGCCTGGAGCCGCCCGGTGTGGACGAAATCAAGAACAACCAGTGGCTGGGCGTCACGGTCGAAACGGGCGGCCAGGAGAACAAGGCAAGCAGAGCAGACGCATTTCACACAACACCGCAACAGAACAAAAAGCAATTTTCTAATTCTCGTTCTCTCTCTCTCTCTCTCGTCGCAGATCTTTGTGTGCGCGCATCGGTACATTAAAATCAACAACCCGCAGTCGCTGGCGTACACCGCGTCCGGGCCCGGCTCGCCCGGCCTGTACCTCGGCCAGGGCGTCTGCTACGTGCTGAACGAGGACTTTTCGTTCGGCTTCGCGGTCGAGGTGTGCCGGGGCCGGTCGATCGAGCGCGAGCACCAGCAGTACGCGTTCTGCCAGTCGGGCACGTCCGGCGCGGTGCTGCCGGACGGTACCGCGCTGATCGGGACGCCCGGCGCGATGACCTGGAAGGGCACGCTGTTTAACGTCGCGATCGAGGGCGGCTTCCTGTCGCGCGACAAGTTCCAGTACTTTGCGCCGCACGACAACCTGCACTCGCCGGTGCCGAACTACAGCTACCTCGGCATGGCCGTCACCGGTGGCCGCTTCTTCGGCGAGTACATGGCGTACGCGGGCGGTGCGCCGCGCGCCGCCCAGGGCAACGGGGAGGTCGTGATCTTTACCAACCGGCAGAAGCGCAACCCGTTCGATCATGTCGTGTCGCTGCGGGGCGAACAGTTCGGGTCCGGCTTTGGCAGTACGCTCGCGTCGGCCGACATCAACGGCGATGGGTAAGCATTTTGTGGGGAGGGGGAGGAGATGGGATATTATCTCGTTAGTTTGAGGCTTTTTTATCGCTGATAACGCGAGCGAGCCGTCGGGAATTATGCGCATTATTGGGGCGGGGTGGTGAGAATCATAAAATCACGATCTCGTTTGCTTGCGATTTCGCCACGTCATCAGGCCCTCCCGGTGCGTGCATTACATCATCGATTGGTATCGATCGGTACGATGCTGCTCTTGTAAACAGCACTGTTTGAAGTGCATGATCAACCTTTTTCGCGTGAATTCGTAAAGCCAGTATATCACCACAAAACACCAGAAAAACCCCTCCATCGATCTTAAAATACTCCACGAGATGGAACTCTCTGACTCAACTCTCTTCCCATTGTACGGATGAATCAAGCTTCTCGCCAGATTGGCAAATCTGCTTACGCTGCTTTCCTTGCCGACGAAGGACAGACTCATAGGGGAAGCTTACTGGTCCGAAACCACCGCCGGGGGCAGCTGTTAGCACAAACATGAGCCATTTTTATCATTTTCACTCCCTCCCGTTGATAAGCTCTGTTTAGTTCGCACACACAGCATATCGCACGTTTGCTTTTCTCCGCGCCCGCAGTGACGTGTACTCCCGCTTGTGTGTGTGTTGTTTTGTGCGCGCGAAAGCTTCATCCCCCCCTTTCCGCCAGGTTCAATATTTGCTCTATTAGTTGTGCTGCCGCGCCGGCGACGCTCCAGCCATTGATAATCCGTGGAATTCGAACCGAACCAAGCGGCTGCTATCAGTTTTGCATACGCCCCATGCTCACGTGTCCCCCAGTAGTCCCACCCCGCGCTCGCGCAAACCACGGCACTCATGCGGCACCGACTGTCGCGAAGGTTAAGTGAGGTCGACTTCCCCCCATTTACGGAACGGTTGCAGCGCGCAAAAATGTGGCATTATTTTATTATTTTTTACATTTTTACTTTATCGAATTTCTCTCTCTCTTCCACAGCCGGCTAGACTTGCTGGTGGGCGCCCCGAACTACTTCAACCGTACCGATGGAGGCGCGGTGTACGTCTACCTGAACCGGGGCACCAGCTTCGGGCCCGAGTACGACCAGCGGCTAACCGGGCGGCTCGAGTCGCGGTTCGGCACCGCCATCGCCAACTGTGGCGACCTCAACCACGACGGGCTGGACGACGTGGCGATCGGGGCACCGTACGAGTCGGCCGGCAGTGGCCGGGTGTACATACACTTCGGCACGCCCGACGGGGCCCTGTCGCCCGAGCCGGTGCAGACGATCGATCCGTCCGAGCTGTTCGCGACGCCGTGGCGCACCTTTGGCAGCTCGCTCGACGGTGGGCACGATCTGGACGGCAACTCCTATCCCGACCTGATCATCGGCTCGTACGCTAGCGATCGGGTCGTGGCGCTGCTCGCCCGCCCCATCATCAACATACGCACGTACGAGGAGCAGCAGGCGGGCGAGCCGGGCTCGATCGATCCGACCCGTGTCGGCTGCCCGTCCGATCCGACCGCAAACGTCACGTGGTAAGTGGGGAGTGCCCGTCCCTGCTCCATCCGCGCTCCATCTTTTAACCTGACTTTATTCTCATTTTACCCCGCAGCTTCAGCTTCCGGGCGTGCAGTGCGGTGGACGATGCGTCCCTGAGCGAGGGCGACGTGTCGGCGGACTCGTCCCTGCAGCTGCGCTGCACCATCCAGGCGGAAACGTTTCTGAACAAGTTTTCGCGCGTGTACTTCGGCACCGGCGGTGGGCCGGGCGCGGACAAGACCCCGGCCGTCCCGGGTGCGGCCGCGACGCGCACCAACATACTGAAGCGCCGGTTCCGGCTGGCGGTGAGCGGCAGGCCGGTGTGCCACGATGTGACGGCGTACCTGAAGGAGGGCACGCGCGACATACAGAACCCGATCCAGTTCCGCATCAGCTACACGCTCGACGAGGAGCGTGCGAACGGTGGGACCGGTGCTGGTGGACGCCGGGGTCGAAAGGAGCGGGAGCTGCCCCGGCTGGAACCGATCCTGAACCGGACGGCGGCAGAGCGCACGTACACCATGCCGTTTCAGAAGGACTGCGGTGTGGACGGGCTGTGCCAGTCGGCCCTGGTCATCCAGAACGCGACGCTGGTGGGGCTGGCCCGGAGCGGTGGCGCCGCCGGTGGCGAGTACCAGCTGGTGCTGGGGCTCGACCGGACGCTGACGCTGGCCCTGACGGTACAGAATCGGGCCGATTCGGCGTACGAAACGCACCTGTACGTGCGGCACGATGCTTCCCTCACGTACGCCGGCTCGAAGGTATGATATTTTACCATCCCTATCATCATCAGCAGTGCTGCAAAATGTCAATGTCATAAAAAAATCTGACGGAAACAAAATCCATGTCAGCGTAACGCACTCAATTGCGATAATCAGAGGTGATACTCAAAACGATTGATGTGACCAATGCATGCTTCGTGACATTTTAGCAACCAACGCTTGGTCAGTCACTTTGTCATGACTTTTTTTTACTGTGATCAGTTCTGCAAAATGTTACTGACATAATCATGACAAATTCCGGCCGATACAAAATAATGTCAGCGTCACGAGCTCTACTGTGATGATCAGCATGTGATTGATCCTCCAACTGTTTCAGTCTCACCTCTGATCATCTCAGTTGTGAGCTGGTTTGAGCCGTTTTAGTTATGAGTGTTGCTGATTGGCAGCACTGTTCACAGCCACTAAAAAGTCATAATTATGATTGCAACGGCATCAAGCTGGTCAGTAAGAGCATTGCGTTGGACTCAAGCATTCGCATGTCCCGTTCGGCATGTCATGACGCACTTTCATGGAGTATCAGCAATGAGCATCAAGCTACCACGGTCATGCTCATTGTTTTCGTTGGTGTACATCTCGTGATGGTTATGACATTTTGCACCACTAATCATTATAAGCAGCCGCATTTAAATTCCTTTTCCCATTCCCTACGCAGGGCTCGTCGGTGTGCGGCGCACACAACGCAACGATGGTCGACTGCAGCATCGGCAACCCGCTGAAGCGGAACGGTGAGGTGCAGCTGTCGCTGCGGTTCGATGCCCGCTCGCTCGAGGAGTACGGGTCGAGCAAGGGCCCGAACGGTCTCTCGCAGCACGTGGCGCTGGCCGTGTTCGTCAACACCACGTCGCAGGACACGGGCAATAGGACGCGGGCGCAGCTGAACCTGCGCATTCAGCGCGCGGTCAAGCTGAGCATCAGCGGCAAGGCGCTGCCGGAGCAGGTGTTTTACGGCGGGGGCGGCGAGCAGATCATGGGCGAGAGTGCGATCCACTCGCTGGACGAGATCGGTATGCCCGTGCAGCACAAGTATCAGGTAAGCGAGGGGGCTAGAGGGGGATAACGTGTAACTTTAGAAAGTGCAACGTTTCGTGTTTTAAATAGTCCAAAGTTCGCATTTTGCATTGCACAGCAAACACTTGTTGGCATCAGGCTCAACAAAAGTCTGTTTTAGAACCTTTTAGGTCTTATTCTAGAAAGGCAAAATACGCCAAGCATTCTTTTCTCCAACACTATTTCCAAGAATTTAAACACGTAAACATTTGTGTCGTAAATATTCAGCAACTGGTAAAAACGGCAATAAAATCAAGTACAAATCTCATGTTCTGGTGCTTTAAGCATCATGACACCCACCTGGCAAAGACGGAGACCCTGTCATGGGGTAAGATGGAAACCAACATTATTGAGCTATTTTGCTTCTGCTATCAATTTGCTGATTAACAGACGTCATCAAATTGCATTAAATCAAAGGCTAATCGAAGGTTATGGACCAACCAGCTTTTGGAGAAAGCATTAAAACCTGCGAAGAACGGAACATCGGTGACAACCAGCAACCATACACTTTGCTTTCACTTGCCCGTCGCTGACTAGGTACGCAAACTCAATGTCTTGCCACGAATAAGAACAAGAAGAAGAAGCATTGATATCATATTGAGATCTTTCAAGAATAGATGAAAGATTCTGTGGGATTTCAAAGAGCATAAAGATGAATTTTGACTTGGTTTCCAAAAATGACCTGAAGGTCCAATTCTTCTATAAGTCCACCAAAGTTGCTGGGGTCGCGGACTTGAGTAATTTCCTAAAGAGAAGTCCTAAGCTGTTTGTTGGAAGTGGCGCTTATACACCGTTTTCGAGCCCAAGTAAACGATGTTAAGGTGCTTTCTGAACATTGTTCAACTATCAGGTCTATAAATAAGTTTGGACGTTTTTTACGGTGTTCCATGTTTCATAGGCCTGAATAGACATCGATTTTATTCAGAAAAGTGAATTCAGTCACTTTGTATAACAGAAATTTTCCCATCTTTTCGGCAGATTGTGGATTCGTTCACAATAAAAAGTAAAATCTGGTTTGGAGGTAATCCATGTATCGATCCAATTTTTCAGTTGGTTGGTTGGTCTTCCGGATCATGCGTAATGCTTTTAAACGCTGACAAATAGCTGGCTGAGTAATCCCAAACGTCGGATTTGCCAGCTGAGACTGTGTTTGGATCGAGTCTTCATGAAGTGTTGTGTGCAGTGCTCGACCTTCGTACTTTGTTGGCCGTCGAAAAATCATATTTTCAATTGATCGTAAAAACAGGAAGTTTGATAGAAGTTTCAACACATTTTTTGATAAAATTTGAGACTTTCTTATTTTCTCAGTCGTTGCATTTATACATCATCACTTCGTTTTTAGGTACCTTAGTCTACTATGGAACAACGCTTAAGGTACAATATTTGTGGCAGTTTATAGAAAAGGTGATACGATGATAACTCGTAACGTTTGCGCAATCGATGGAAGATCGGACTTTTATTGACGGATTGATTATTACATCACATCTTATCTTCAGCTACTGTGGGCCACTCGTACCTTATCGCAACCCCCACACGTCCTCATGCATCAATGCCAAAAACTCACCCAAACCTCTCCCCCAACCCTTTCCAATTGCAGATCTACAACGACGGGCCGTGGCGTGCACCGATGGTTCGGCTGGAGATCGACTGGCCGCTGCAGGTGGCCAACAACAAACCGCAGGGCAAGTGGCTGCTCTACCTCGATGCGCTGCCCGTGCTGGACATGTCCGGCATCATGGGTGACGGGCGCAGCACCTGCGACGTCCTGCGCAAGGACGAACCGGACGGTGCCGTTGTCGCCGGGGGCGATTCCGTCCCGCTCGTCAACCCGCTCGGTTTGCCGAGCCGCACCGGGCCGAGCGCGCCGCCCAGCCCGTTCACGGCGCTGCGCAGCGCCAACTACACCCGGGCGGGCCGCGTGCGCCGCGACCGGGCGATGGTGCTGCGCCCGCAGGCCGGCGACGGCGCCGTCCAGATGGACTGTGCCAGCCAGACGGCCAAGTGCGTGCGGATCGTGTGCAAGATACACGATCTCGGGCCGAAATCGCACGCCCTCGTCACCGTGACCGCGCGGCTCTGGAACGCCACGCTCGTGAGCGATTACGCGCAGGTCGACGTGGTGCGGATCGGGTCGAGCGCCCGGTTCGTCGTCGAGGGCATCGACGAGCTGCTCGACCAGGCGCACCAGCCAGCCAGCCTGACCGTGCGCACGGAAGCGTTCCCGGAGATGGGGCCGCCGATCGTCGCGATGGACGTGCCGTGGTGGCTCATCCTCATCGCCGCCATTACCGGGCTGCTGGTGCTGATCGCGCTCACCTACCTGCTCTACCGGTGCGGGTTCTTCCGCCGCAAGCGGCACACCGGCGACGATCCGACGCTGAGCGGCAATCTCGAGCGGCGCCGCGACCCGTCCGGCGGCGGGGGAGGCGGCGGCGGCACCTACGACGAGCTGAACGACACCAACGGCAGCGGGGGCGGTACGGCCGAGCGGAAACCGTTCCTTGGCCGGCGCTCCTAGGCGCGAAGAAGCAGGGGGAAGGGTTCCTTCAGGACCCCCACACCACTCCGCCGGACACGTACTCCAGAGCATTCAATTGTGCCATTTTCTTTCGCTTTACCCGACACACATCTCCCTTCCCCGTTCGTTGCACTTTACACTACGGGGATGGGGAGGAAGGGGAAGCTGTGAGCGTTTTGTTACTTAACGAGAATGAGCCGTTTAACGTTTAAGTGTGTTAGGGGCGTTGTCTTCCAACCGTTACGGGACGATGGTGCCGGGAACGTGACATGTTCCGAGGGTTCCGATTTTTTTTTTCTATTTTCGACCCGTTCGAATTGCCTTATCCAAAAGGAGTGGGGGAGTAGGTGGCTGAAATGGGGAAGGGGGAGGCTAGTGCCAATCAATGTGCTCCTCTTCCCCACCACTCACCACCTACCCCTCCCTCCGTGGACTGTAGTAGCTAACTTAAGCGAGTAGGTTAATTTGTTCGCGAGGACTTACCAATTTATGATTACGATAGACAGTTAATTCGTTCGATACTGCCCCGCGCAGTGAAGGATGCGCAGCAGCAAAACAACTAAAAAACAGAGGATAGAGGGAGTGGGCCATTTTTTATATACATCTATATATATACATACGCACATTAGTAAAGTTTTATGGCGCCGTGTTAGTACCTTGCCAAACATTTCGAATATAGGTAGGCCTTAGCTTAGCGTAGAGGGGTCGTGTGCGCGGATATACGCCTCACCACCCAACAAGCCTGTACACACGTACACGGGATGTGCCTGTGCGTCTTAGCCGATACTTTTTAGCTATTTTTTTTTATTTTTTGTTTAAATTCGTTCCCTCCACGGGCCGAGGTTACTAGAGACTTAAAACTGTTTTGCAAACCACTGCAGGCAAGCGTAGTTATACAAATCCTCATCCATCCACCCAGTGCATACGGCGATATATGAGGGCGAGGGCGTAGAAACGGCGTCTTCTTGACAGACAGTTCGTCCAATTGTTTGTTTTTGTTTTTAATTATTATTTTATTTTGGCCCGCACAATACACTGAGGAGACTGCCGGTGGGAGCAGACACGCAGGGTGCCAGTATTAATAAGAGGTGACACGATATAGAGTATATTATACGTGTACGTGGTTCGTGGTGCATGTGCCTTCACTCCACCTTCAAGTGTCGTTTCGAGTGGGTAGGGGTTTTTTTTTTCTTAAATTAATTTAATTTCCATTTTTGTGTGGAGCCACTGTAGCCTCCGTGAAACAAACACGCGGGCGAACGGCTTAATACCGCTCGCATGCACGCAAATTGTCCACACAGACAAACAGACTCGCCGGGGCAGCTATGACTAGAGCTAACAGCGAACCGAGCGGAAGATGCAAAACGGTTGCACACTCATACGCGAAACAAACAAAAAATCAAACTTTGGTCCTATTTTATTCCATCCATTAATAACGAGAAGACGAATAAAAATGGAAATGGAGGAGGCGGTTATGCTATTTACTTTATACATTATAAAACTCTGTAAATCAAATTTTTGTGCGTGTATATCACTTACTCGTAGGAAAGAAATTGAACTGTTGTAAGAAGTTGTAAGTTTGTTTCTGTTGTGAATGAGTGAAGTCTGGGTTGGGTTATTTGGGACAACAACAAAAAAAAAACATAATAAAAAGGCGTCACAAGATGATGCTTTAATGAGTGGCGGGATGCTTCTGGAGCGTTCGGCACTAATTAGCGATAAGAGGTTTGGTCTCTTAATTGCGAGCGCGCGCGCGCGCGCGTTCGTGTTGTTGCACCTTCGCTAATGGCAAACCCCGACCATCGCGACGCTACCGGCGGGGCGTATACCAACCAAGCCAATTTGAGCCCATTCCTGGGGATGCACAGCCCGGGGCGGATTAGTGCGTGCCATCGTTACTAGGGAGTGTCAATTATTTTTACACTTGATCGGGCCGGACATAGCTATCCGTGTTGCTGACGGTTCAGTGGTGTTTTGTAAGCCGGACGTCTGACGTCGGACGTTACCGCTTAATAACGCAAAGCAAACTAAGGCAAACAACAGCCAGAACTAATGAATGATGTGGGGGGCTTTTTTTTTCTTCCCAGGAACGAACCTAACTCCCCAACGGTTAGTGCGTGGTCTTTGAACCTTGGATTTAATGTTGTAAATCTCAACCTCTCTTTTTAGAAACATCAAACGTGGATTGGCAGCTGACTCATCTTGAGCATCTTTAAACCCCCGGTGGATCTGTGGAGGAATAGAGGTGCACACTATCTGCTCCGTTTCTACGCCTCGAGAACGTTCTAGAACCTCAGTTACGTTAGGTGCTGCCCCTTTCCGAACGTCACCAAATAACTTGGATGGGCCGTGAGCATAACTGTGTACAGGAATAAATATTGAATCCGAAATCGAGGCACTAGTGACAACCCAAGAACAATCACAGGATCTCATCCGGGCAAAGCGGTTTTATTTTTCTTTTATAGACTTTCAGGGGACGTACAATAAGTTACAGAATTAGTACATGACTTAACCTTCGATCTTCTCGGTCATTTGGGTAATGCGCTCTCAACCGTAGCAATATCACTGTTTATTTGATTAAAATAATGATTTAATTTCAATTTGCTATTACCAATTTGAAATTTAGGTTTTAATATAGAGAATTTATGAACATGGAGCAATAAAACAATTAAAAAGTTGATTAAATCTAAACTAAAAGTTTGTTTAGTATGAAGAATACCCTTTTTTTGAGGTGTACGCTGAATTTAATGGCTTCAAAACATGATACTGAGGCTGAGGCTCTACCCATACCAGTCTAGGACCCGTTCACGAACCCAAACCAAGCATGATTTCATATCGATTCTGGAGTTGATTCTACACTCATACCGGTCCTGGAACTGATACTGATCCAAAACTGGATCTGATCATCAACTCATAGCGGTCCTGGAACCGATCATGAACCCATACACAGGTCCTGGATCCTATGATGATACACATACCGGTCCGCATATCTATGATGTACACATACCGGTCCAAGAATCTCTGAAGAACACATACCGGTCTTGGAGCTGATACTGAACCTATACCGATTCTGGAACTGATACCGATCTGAAACTGGTACCGGAACCGATCATGAACTCACACCAGTCCAGGATCCTATGATGAACACATACCGGTTCTGAAACTGATACTGAATCTATACCGGTCCTGGAACTGATACTGCACCTATACCGGTCCTGGCACTGATACTAAACCTATACCGGTCCTGGAACTGCTCTAGATACCGGTACCGGAACCGATGATGAACTCATACCGGTCCAGGATCCTATGATGAACATATACAGATCCTAGAACTGATATTGAACCCATACCAGTCATAAAACTGATATTGATCCGATATCGGTCCTGGAACTGATATTGAACCCATTCCGGTCCGGGAACCGATACTCAACCCATACCGATCCTGCAACTAATATTGAACCCATACCAGTCATGAAATTGATACTGAACCCATACAAGTCATGGAACTGATATTGATCCGATACCGGTCCTGGAACTGATTTTGACCCCATACCTGTCCTTGAACTGATCATGCATTCATACCGGTCCGAGAACCTTTGATGAACATATACCGGTCCTGGAACTGAAACTGAACCCATACCGGTCCTGGAACTGATACCGATCCGAAACTGCTACCGGAACCGATCATGAACTCATACTAGTCCAGGATCCTATGATGAACCTATACCGGTCCTGGAACTGATACTGAACCCATATCTGTCCTGGAACTGATTCAGAATTCATACCGGTCCGGGAACCTTTGACGAACTCATACTGGTCCTGGAACTGATACTGAACCTATACCGGTCCTGGAACTGATACTGAGCTCATGCCAGTCCTGAAATCACGCCCGATTATATTCCGTTCCTGTACCCGGTCCGGATTCGGTTCGGGGCTGGATCCGATACAGTTTCAGTTCCGATCAAGTAACTGATTCTGCTGGTCGCCAATCCAATTTGTTCGCAGTACATATGCAGCGTAGGAATTTTAGCAGAATTTGTATAGTGATTTGTGCCATTAGTTTTATTCTTCAATGTTTACTTAGGTAATAACTGCTTAGGTTACTCTTTGGTCGATTTTGTTCTTTTAATACTTTCCATTTGCTAGATATTGGTTGGGACCTAGCCTGGAAGTTGAACGTAAAAGCTTTCTCGCTGTAAACTTGTTTGGAAAATTGAGCGTAATTTTGGAAGAGGACATAATGGAACTTACGAATCTCTTTCCAACAAGGTAAGGCATCCGCTCAAGCACTCCAAACACCATTATTCTAACAGACGCGAAGACATGACCTGTCGTTCGTCAAGATCATCCTTTCCTATCAAGAGTGGTTGAAGGATATGTAGCTAAACCAATCTTTGAAAAACGTCATCCGAAAAGCAGCACTGGCCAAACTCCAGCAAGCCTAACTCCAGAATGTAATTCCTAATTCAATTCCCAAATTTAATGTATATTTCCAAGCGTCACTTCATTTATTTTTTCTTATTCGGAATCGTTTCCCTAAATAGGTAAACAACAGACGATAACTAGCACGTTCACGCCATTGATACAGCGACAAACAACGCAACCGTTCGTTCGAATTCTGCTCATTACTGCACGGGAATTCCGAGCGCGGGCTAAAAATTGAACCGCCGGCGATCGTGTCCTGCCCGTTTGCCGTAGGTCGCCGTAGGTGTCATGGTGCTAATAAGTGCACTCGTGGGTCGCACTAATTTCATCGGCAGTGATCCGTAACATCTTCTCCCCCCTCTCCCACACAGTTTTCCACAACTAATTAGATCGACATGGGGCACTATGACGACCGCCTCCTCTTCCTGCTACGCCGCGGGTTCGTCGCCTAACGCCCGGCGTGCGCAAGAAGGCGCTGCTGGAGCAGCAAACGGCAAAAGAAATCCGAAGACAAACCGAACGCACGCACATGGAAAGTGGTGGTGGTGGTGGTGGTGGGGGAGGAGGGGGGAGGAGGTGGTAAGGGTGGCAAAACACACATACGCGCGCGCGCGCGCGACAAAACATGTGTCGCGGGGACGGAATCCAGCTAGAATCCAGAGTAGCGAGCCGATGATGACTCCAACCTCGCTCCCCCACGACACATTTCGTACCTGTAATAATGATACAACAACAAAAAAAAACGTACACACCGGCGTACGGGCGCGATATGTGTGCCGATGTGTGCCCCCTCCCCCCCCCCCCCCCCCTTCAACCGCTTTCCTCTCCTCGATCCGCCGGTGGATGTAACGCAGCACACAGCAAGGAATGGTGGGTTTGGATTTTGAGGACTGGGCGCGCACGGAAGGCAACCGAATGCAGCGGAAACATGCGGTTGCGGGGGGCGGAGGAGGAGGAACGGAAGAAGGGGTAAGCAGGGTAAAAGAAATGCCGAAGCTCACCGGTACTCGCGGGGAGTATTTTATGCGATCGACAGCGGACGAAACTTCCTTAGTTATGATTTGTATCTGACACCGGCGACATCGGCAGCTTCAGGGCCCCCGCGCCGGAACTGATTGGTTAAGCAAAGGTGTATTGTTGTATTTTTTGTTTCACTCTCTCCGAGTGTGTGTGTGTGTGTGCTTTTATTGTCGCTGTGGTAAGTGTGTGTGTGTGTTTTTTTTTTTGCAAATTATAAACAGTGAAAAGGCAACAAAACGGCGGAGAGGATCCTTGCCCAGAGCAGTTTGGAAGTTGGCTCTAGTGGGTGCTGGACCAACACTGGGGAACTCCTACGCGGAAGCTTGCTAGGGGCAACGTTGTTTGGGAAATGAAGTTCAAACTGTGCTCTCCTACCGCGTGACAGGAAATGTAGCCCAAACTGCAAAGATCTCACGTGGATCTCGGAGGAACTTCGGCGTAAAAGCTTCTCCCAAAAAAAAAAAAATAAAATAAAAAGAACCCTTACTTTTTTGCACACATTCGCTTTCCGCTTATCACGTGCGGAATATCTTGCTCCTTTCTTCACTTTTCCACATTTTGGAACCTCTGCTATGTGTGTGTGTGTGTGTGTGTTTGTATGTTACAGTGAAGCAATAGAGAAGGAGAGAATAGAAGAAGAACAAACAAACAACCGATTAACTCCATGTCCGTCCATTAATAATTCGCGATCAATCAATCCGTCTTGCTGCACAGGCACACGAGCGGCGAAGCAGCCGACCAAAGCGCAATCGCGAGACGCGCCCCCTTCACCCGCCCGAACGCTCACGCACGCACGCACAACCATCATCAAACTGCCACCCACCCCACCCGCCCAGCATGTCAGGTCAGCATGTCGGGCGCACCACCGAGCACGCCGATCGCCGCACGTCGCAGATCTGAGGCAGTGATCGACGGGCGCCCGGAAGAGCGGGTAGAGCAGGGCGGACGCGCGGTCTCGTCCGCTAGTGCGACCGGAAGTGGGCTGCCGCACCGACCGGCACCGAAGACGCTTACCACCACCAGCACCACCGGCGACGCAATGGTGCGGCGGTACGAATTTTGCAACACCACCACCGCCGCCGCCGGACCGGATGTTGTTACGAATCCAGTACGACTGGTGGTCGTGCGCGTACGTCATCGAGACGACAATATCAACGTACATTTGCATACCTTCCAACGGAACGGGGGCAGGCGCACCAAGGACGGGGAGCGGCCGGAGACGGGCGGCACCAAGTGCGTGCCGCTGCGCAAGGACTGGTGCCGGCTGCTCTGCCCCGGCATGATATGTAAGTACCGATGTACTGCCACTTAGAACATAGAGGAGGGGGGGGGGGAGGGGGGAGGGACTCGGGGTAGAAGGAAAACAAGGAAAACATGTTATGTTGTTGTTGTTTTTTTTTTCATTCTTTTTTGGAGCTAGTTGTTTCTTGCCATTCGGGGGAAAAGAAATGGAGCTGTTGTTTGGAGCAACGATTTCGCTTTTTGTCTCTTTTATGCTAAAGGGAAGGGAAGCGAAGGGAGAGCCTCTAAGTAAGGAATTTTAATTGAAATTCGTAAGACACAGGGTTTACCAGGAGTTCCCATAGCTATGGGACACTTTACTGACTTCGTCTTACGTGAAATGAACTTAATGTAATGGGAATTGGACTCCATAGCATCCTTGTTGCACAAATCCAATAGGAGTTTCCAACGATCCTGTCCAAAAAGGTTGCCATAGAGTCCAATTTCCATCATATGAAGTTCATTTCCCATAAGATAGAATCAAGGAAGTGTCCCACAACTATGAGAACGTACGGAAAACCCTGTAATCTCTGCTAGCGGGCAGTAACCCTCAATAAGATCGTTTTGTCATGCAGATTGCCTACTTGCAGGCGGATTTAGCAGAGAAGTTGACGTGATGCTGTTCTCACACATTACTTTCAAAACAAACGAATCAATTGCCCTCGTTCGAGCGCGTTTGCGCTTTTGCAAATGGCGTCTAGTGGGCAACCACGTGGTCGCGCCTGTCGTCTAGCAATTTGTCAATTAAATTGAATTGTATGGTGCACCAAGGGCGCCATTTTCGTTCTTGTGTGTGTGTGTGTGGGTCTGTGTAAATGGCGATCAAGAGAAATTACACACACCCAACATCTTCCCCTTCCAACTCTACAAACGAAAAGGTCATCTCCGTTTAGTTCTGCAGCGAATTCTCCAATCCTCCCTTCTACCCTGCTATCTAGCCAATACACACGACAGCATACCTGTCGTTAATTATCGCGCGCACGCATTTCTACCATCTCTCCCCAACCGCGTCCGCGGCGACAACGGCAATGCCAACAATCTGTCGCCGATTAGCGCCCATTTATGGTGGCCGCGGTAAATGCCCCCGTGCAATTTACACCCCATTTATCCATTATCCCTGCATGGCCGGCAAACACCTGCTTGGCTGGGGCGGGTGTCGATTTCGCCAACGCAAGTGCTTCGCATTCTAAGCGTTCTCTCGCCATTTCTCTCGATTGATTCTTCTATGCAGCGGTACACGAGCTGCTGCTGGCGGTGTTCCTCAGCATGGCAGTGTTTTCCGTTGACTCCAAGTCGCTGGACACGAAGCAGCAGCAGCAGCAGCAGCAACAGTCACAGTCCCAGCAGCAGCAGCAGCATCACCATCAGCAGCAGCAGCACCATCACCATCACCAGCACGGCCAAACGCCGGAGCAGCGCATGTGGCTGAACCCGTGCGGCTACCCGTCACCGTACGAGATCACGATCAACACCCCGATCAATATCGACTTCTCGAAGATGCGCGACCAGGTCAACACATCGCTCGGCACGATGGAGGTGTCGATCAGGAACTACGTGAGTATACATCTCCCAATGCCTAGAGGCAATGGTCACTCGGAATGAATTGCTGATTGGAAGATTCTCCAGTCATTGAGAAGTAACCCAAGGTTCTAGCAAGGCTCAGATCAGTGGAGTAGGTGCTCAAACAGTCAGATGCATTTCAGAGCCTCTAAAACTATGTCTGCATCTTCTAATTAACTCAAATTAAACTTGAAGAGTCCAGTCCAATGAAACGGCTCTAATCCCCTTCTTATGGCTTTCATCTCCCTTCTCTCAAAAAAAAAAAAACCAGACCAAAACCATCTTCGGCGTACCGATGGACCGGCACCACACGACCTGGGAAAGCCGGGACGAGCCGTGGATCTACAAGGACGGGCTGCGCATACCGAAAAAGTTCCGCAACGACATCGTCGACACGATCTACATGCGCATCTCGTACATGTCGCTGCAGGAGGCGACGCGCGACTTCTACCGGCTGCTGAAGGACTCGTACCGGCGCTACATCCGGCTCGCCAAGGGCATCGAGAAGATGAAGGAGGATCTGGAGAACGTGCACAACAAGGCGAAGTACAAGCGGTACGAGCTCGAGCTGCTGAACCAGGTGCGGGAGGAGGTGCGGCAGAGCCTGCAGCAGGTGCTGTGCGAGATCTTCGAGGTGCTGGTCGTGATCGACAAGAAGTTCCTGTTCCAGACGCTCCGGGAGGACCACACGATCGACATCAACGACTCGTACCTGGACGAGAGTGAGCGGAAGCTGCGCGACTGGACGATCTACCGCGAGCTGATCAACCAGCTCGAGTACATCATCCAGTACATGAAGGCGCTCGAGCAGCGGCGCACGCACGGTGGCAACCAAAGCAGCAGCGAGTGAGCGGTGGAATTGGACGACGGTTTGGCTGGAAACGATTGGGTAGGGTAGTTCAACGGAACAAGAAAACACATGCTGTGGTACTGATGGAAACGGGGAGAGACAGAGGTTAGCGTGCCGATAGTCTCTGTCTCTCTTTGGGACGACGCACACAAACCTACCTCTGCGTCTCTCTTTCTCTTCATCATCATCATCATCATCATTATCGTCGGAGATTAGCTAAGCGACGAACCTAGCTGTACTGTAAAACCGCACGCCATGCTATGCGCACAACTACTAGAAGAGTATTATTTATATTACAAACAAGGAAGAGTATATTATTGTATGCCGTAACAAACCAGCAAATAAAAAAAAAACATGATTCATCTGAAGCATTCCGTTCCCTGTTGCGCTGCACGCCCCATAGCGCACACCGCCGGAGCATTCTCGGGCAAATTTTTAGAGACGTTCTCGACGTACAGCATTCATCCTACACCTTATCCAGGGGTTTTGATGTAGTTGCATCGAACAGTGTATTACCCGTTCGCAAGATATCGTTGAGGTATCATAAGGCGCTACCACTTTCTTGCAGCAAACTCTTTCGGATGGTCGGCGCATCACGTATTCCGAACGTTTCTCAACCGTTCACCCAGCAGCGTTCCCCAGCAACGACTTTATCAATATTACTCTAATACAGTTTTCATTTATTTATAGCGTTTATGGTGAAGAAAAATAGTTCCACCCGCAGGTGATATATATATATATACCGATCGCGCACGGACAGCTCCCAACAAAACTGGTCCAAACGAACGGACACACACACACACGCACACACGTGGTCATTTGCGTGGGATCATCTTTTAGCTATGTTTTGTAGACGCAGAGTGTGCCTGGTTTTCCACCGCTCGTTTTACATTTTTGATGTGTGCGGGCAAATATAGAACTGAAAGATAGTGAACTCATGAAAGAAAGAAAAAGAGAGAAAAATCTGCTATCAGGACGAGAATGGGGATAATAGGATAATTTCCACCTAAGCAATCGCACATACACCTTCCCACAAGTACACTTGATACATTGATATTATGCTTTTCTTATAACATTTATACGTGTTGGAGTATGTTTACGATTTTTCACGATCCATGTTTACAGGCTTAATATTTTTACATTTATTTTTTTTTCTTCCTTCTCTCTCTCTCTCTCTCTCTCTCTCTCTCTCTCTCTCTCTCTCTCTGTATGTTTCATCTATTGTTCTTCATCAAAAAAGAAAAACCCTCACTATTAGCGGTACTATACTAATGCAGTGTTCCATTCCATCTTTGTTACTAATGCTCTCGCTCTCTCTTTCTCTGTGTAGTGTACAATTTTTCGATTTTTCCGTCCTGCTTCTCGTCCTCTTCTCTTTTTTTTTGTACAAAATCCCAATATCGATGAGCTGTGTGTTTCGTCAGGCAAACCAAAAAAATAAAAAATAAAAAGATGCTGTAACCTAGTGAAGATTTGTGTGAACAGTCCTTTGCGGTTTCCTTTCTGCTCTGTTTGGCAGCAATCGCTACCGTCTAGCGTCTTTCGTCGTGCCCGTTAAGCTAAGGTCGGTTGGGCGGCGTGTGGGTGGGAAGGTGGGAGTATGGTTTGCTTCGAACGGAAATGAAAACGTGTCCTCCCGCCATGCATCCTAAAAACCGTAAAAGTATAGAGCCTGTCGTTGTACAATTGCGAGTTGTTTATGACTCTTCTTTTTCCTTATTAGCGTAAGTAGTAGTAGACGTGTTTTGTTTTGCTTTTCTCCTCCCGCGATTAAAATTTGATTCCAACAGTCGAGGATCCCGGAAAGATTCTCCCTCCCGTCACTCTTCCCTTCTTTTTTTTAGTACGTAATAGAATCTATTGGCGGGACCTATCTATGCCAAGGAAACCAAAAAAAAAAAAATACCCCCCGAGAATCCGAGTCTGTGTGCGTGTGTGTGTGTGTGTGTGTGGTAGTGAAATGTAGGTTCACTGTTTCTTATAAATATATCATTATTGAGGTTGAGCGATCGGAAAAAAAAGAGTAAGAATAGAAAAAAGACACAATAAGTAAACAGAACTCATCGTCCTTCCCCCTGGCGGGGTGGGTTAGGGCTGGATGAGCGCGCGCTCTCCGTATGGTTCGAAAGCTCACAATATTCTAGCCACGTGCCGACGCGCACATCCTCTCTTCCGCTAGTGCGCCGGCGAGTCCTGCCTTAACGACGATGCAATCAAAGGTAAAAACAATGACAAAAAAAAAATGCAAACCGCGTCTCCTTCTAAAAGTCTCCTAAAAGTTCGGATTTGAGCGCGCACTCGGCTAACCACTCTCCTCCCCCTCCCCCCCCCCCCCCCCTTCCTCCCTATCTCCTCTGTCTCTATAACACCGTAGGTTCTATATAGAGAAAAAGCATGCGCTCTCTCGCTCACGCTCACGATTAAAAATAAACTTTTCGTGTGGTCATACAAATGGATTATCCCCAATGCTCCTACTCTTCCCTCTCTCTCTCTCTCTCTCTCCTTTCGCGCATGGGACTGCTATCGTTTCGGCGCCTCCCTCTCCCTGTCCCCGCTATCCATAAAAAAAAACGCGGGACTGCTTATTACTCGGGGCCGCCCTTCTTGCCGATGAGCGATTTGTGGATGTGGGGAATGACGCCACCGCCGGCAATGGTGGCCTTGATCAAGCTGTCCAGCTCCTCGTCACCGCGAATGGCCAGCTGCAGATGCCTGGGCGTGATTCGCTTCACTTTGAGATCCTTCGAGGCGTTGCCGGCCAACTCCAGCACCTGGGTACACACGACCACAGCATACGATGAACAGGGCAGAATAAAATTAAAAGAAGAAAAGAAAGAGAAAGCGTTTATTGAGTGATGGAATGGAATGTGTGTATGGTTTTTATTTTTATAATTAAATTTTTAAAATCGTTTCGGTCGCTGGCAAACAACAACCACTGCGAAAAAGGTCAAAAACTTCAAGCCCACAAATGAAGCAGTAAACTAGGCATGGGCAAAACGATTCTTTTCGCCGAACGCGAACGAACTAGTTCGCTCACCAAAAAGAACCGAACGCGAACGACGATTCTTTCGTTCTTTGTTTCATGAGGTTTTTATTCACGTTCAGTGAACGTTCGAACGCGTTCGGTGTAGTCAGTTTCTTCCAAAAGTCCTGGTCGTTCTATTTGTTAAGAACCTCGTTCGTTCGTGCACTTTACCGAACTGTTCGAACGGTGCGATTCTCGTTCATTTTACACATGCCTACAGTAAACCCCCGACACCCCAAGAAGCTGTGCATCGCCGCTCGCGTCGGGCAATAACATTATCCTCTGCTGGGGCAGGTCACTTCATAAAGCGCGCACATCGCCCAAAAGCTCCCTCCTCTCCTCCCACCGGAGCTTTGGCATTTCTAATGCGCGCTGGCGGCTCTCATGCCAAAGCCGCTAGGCGGGGAGCGTAAAATGATTCCAAATGAATGCTTAAAATATGCCAACACAGAGGGAGAACGGACCAACCAGAAGAAAGAAAAAAACAGGGAACGAATTTGCAACACAAAAGGAAACGTAAGGGAAGGAAACAAGCAAAGCAAAGGACACAGACCAACTGCAGTAAAGGATCGTAAAACTGATCTTCTCCGCTTGTGAATCCCATCCATTTCAGGCAAGCGTTTTATGCATTTGCGTGGTCAGTGATCAGTCTCTTTTACGTGTTGTATAAATTATGGCATGACATAAAATCAGTGGTTGTGTAAAATATGTTTTTTTTTGGTATTGAGCAGGCTTGCGCCAACAAATGCAGAAAAGATACCGCAACACTAGACAATTATTTTTGATTCAAGGATGTAAGACGCTGAACAAAAATTCCTTTCAACACAAAAGCACAGTTCATGGTGCAATTTAAGTTAATAACGCTGTGTTCGACTTCATTGCATTAACCGGGTTCTAGCCATTTTTGGGTTTGTTTTACTCATTAATTGGTGAGGAGTTTGCAGAAGAAGAGTTTAAAAATGATTAAAATTTTCAATTTAAATCAAATCTGAGAATTTGCAAAGCGTCAACCTTCGTTACACAATAGAAATTATTACAGTAGGTGACAGCAAAACGGAGAGTTTAAATTTTTTGAGAAAAATGCACATTTGCTATGAATTTCTCTTGGTAAGAATCCGGTAGTTTCATGTTTTAACATACATGTGTTTTTTAAACTGAGAATCACTCTAGTTAGCGAACTTCCAATTAAAAAAAAAACTCCAATTAGCGGTCACCTACTGTAAAATTCCAGTAGTAAAACATTCTTTGGAAGATTCCAGTTGGGTATAGTGGGGCAGTATGGGTATGTTAAGCTGTTTACTGAATATTCCTTTGAATTTGCTACCAAACACAATTATTCTTCCATTATTACATGTCTCTACTATTGATCTATGGATTAAAATTGCCACATAGCCTGACAATAACTTGGAAATAAAGGTTGATGTTTTGCGAGAAGCTTTTTTAACACACAGGGAAAAATGAGTGTGTGTGAACAAAATGTGAAACGTCAAAACACTGGGGCAATATGGGCCACACAAGAACGGCGCTTAGGCAGTAAGCGCCATATGTCCAAAAGTATCTGCCGATTTTGACCCACGTGAAGCATTGTTGTATTTTTTCTTATAAGAGTACAAACACGCATTCAATTGTCTTGCTTGTCTAGAGACTAATTGTATAGAAATATCATATCTTAAAAATGTACCATGAAAAACTTCCCCGCATCCTTGAGACACTGCTCTAAGCCTATTTTCATAGTATCAAAAATTTACACTAAATATTATTTTGTATTTTTGTCCGGTTGGATTTGATATTTAAGGGGTTATAAAAAAACTTACATGGCGTTCATAGAACACTGCAATGAATACATTATGAGTATTGGAATGTATCTTTGCTGCGAAATAATGCTTAAATAATGGGTGCCCATTTTGCCCCGTTAACCCCTCTCCTCTACTTAGCCACAAGCAAATCGACCCACTTCGAACAAATCCAAAACATCACACATACACACGCGGCAGCAACTTTGTGTGATGGCGTTTTGGCGCGAAAAACTTTTCCCTCTAGATGCCTCGACTCTGCTGCAAAAGCGATGATGCGCACCCTCGAAATTGAACTCCAACAACTCCCTCCTTCTGTTGCAGTTTCCCTGTGCATTTTCAAAAACTAACTGGCACGTAATAAAGTGCTTTTATTCGAGATTCTCTCTAGCCATCATGCACCGCTCTTCTTGCTGCTGCTGTTTTAGTTTCTGTCTGTGTATGTGTGTGTGTTGCAAATGTTCAACTCACCTCAGCCGTCAGGTACTCCAGGATGGCTGCCGAGTAAACGGCGGCGGTCGCACCGACGCGTCCATGGCTTGTGGTTCGGTTTTTCAGATGACGATGGATACGTCCGACCGGGAACTGGGGAGGATGGTTGGAAGGAAATGGAGAGCACGATTTAGCATGGGCACGAAGTTGGTTTTAGAATAGGGAAGCCTCCACTTTTGCCCTTCACACACACACAAAGCCAAAAGTGCATCGGAGAGAAGGTACGAGCGGGCAACAAAGCAAACGACCGAAGCGGCCTGGAGTGCCGCCAACCATTTTGGGCGGGTATATTGTTGGCTTTTGCCTGCTGCACTCTTTCTCACCTTTGCAGCTGTGGTCACATGCTGCCCGCTGCTGCTGTTGTGTGTACGAGGAGGGATTTTTCGCTTCTCTCCCGCCAAAAAAGAGGAAAATACTAACCTGCAAACCCGCCCTTGCGGAGCGCGACACTGCTTTGGCTTTCGCTTTGCCCGAATCCTTGCCTGCTTTACCGCCAGCCTAGAAGAAAAAAAAACAAGAAAATATTAGTTAAGAGAAAAAAAAAAGGAAAATAAAGTTGTTTTGATTTTGAAAGAACGCGCAGTAGAAAGCTTTTCCTCCGTCCCTACGCCAATCACACACACACATGCACACACGCAGGACGCGCGTCACTCGATGCCCACGGGGGAAGCGTTTCCGGCGCGCGCGCGCGCGCGCGTTACCAGAAGGTTGAGGTTAGGAAACGCATCACGACGGCAAAGCGGGCAAACGGGCCCGCGGGAGAGGAGGTACGCAGGAGCGCGGGCACACAGAAACCGAGTCAACTTGCGAGTATAAACTTGGCGACACACACACACACACCGCCCTGCTTCAACCAACACCCGCCTGTGTGTGTTTATCGATTTTGCACGATTTTTATTCCACCTTCACACACCGAAACCAGTTTATTCTAATTCACTACGGAAAACATTTTTCTTTTTCTTTTTCCGCGTTTTGTCACAGAGAGAGAGAGAGAGGGAATTGACACACACAATGCGCGCCCTTTCTCCACCTCCCCCCCCCCCCCCCTCACCACCCGGTTTCATTGATCGTTGATAGAACTCCGTGTGTCCGTGCGTGTGTGCCACTATGCCCGCGGGGCGTGCGAGCGAGAAGGCAAGCGGTGCAAGCGCGCGCGCGCGCGCGTTCACGCTTGGGTATCTTCAACGGGGCCTGTTTTTCCCCATTTCCTTTTTTTTTTTTCATTTGCTCACGGCGTGGATTGAGGCAGTTGTGTTTGATGGACGAATTACACAGAGCGAAGAATTGAAGAAACCAAAAAAAAAAAAGCAACACCGCGCACACACACAGGAGGAGGAAAAGCCTCCGAAAATGTTGATCGAAAAGTTCGTGCACGCACCAGCACAATAGACAGAACTTACCATTTTGCTTTTGTTGGATGATGTTTGAGCCTAACGGGCGTGAAGAGAGAGAGTGACACAGGACCTGCCGGTTGGAGCGCTTTTTCTTGAATGCGTTTTGTTCCGCGACCAATCTGGTACGAGGGGGCACACACACCGCTGCTGCTACTGGCTACAGAGAAAGAGAGCGAGAGAGCGTTAGAAGGAGATAGCAAAAGCGAAGGGAAGTGTGTGCGTGTGTGTGTGTGTGTGTGTGCAGATGGCGTCGCTTCGCTTTTTTCGGGAAAAAATGGTTGTAATCATCGCCGAAACGGACGCGTGAACAAACGACACGCACACACACATATTCAGGGAGAAAAATGGCACACTAAAGTCACACCGAAATGTTGCACCGAATTGAGCGAAGTAATAATAGAGAAAGTGGAAAGCATAATTTTTTTTATCGCAAATTCCCATAATGCAATGTTCGCACAGATACGAGCGAGCGCGCGCGTGTGTGTGTGTGCGATGGTGCTGCGATGGCAACACGCGCACAGCCGCACTGATTTAACCGTAGAGTTGGCAACCAGATTTACACACGTAAGTTGGCAACCGGCGTACCCGGGTATTCCACATGTTTTGATGCAAAAAATTAACGATTTTCATAGGTAAACTATGCTTTCTATATTTTAATGCTGTAAGCAAGTAGTGTCGACCATATATTCTCTTCTATTTCATTTATTCATTAAGTTTTTTTTTATTTTATTATAAAAATAACGGTCAAATTGAAATTTGGAATCGCTTGAATTTAACTCGAAAATAGGCACAATGCGAAAAGAAGAAGAAGAGAAACGTCATTCTCCATACAAAATGTATGGAATACCCGGGTATGCCGGTTGCCAACTTACGAGGTAAAGTTAAAAAAAAATTCAAAATAAAATACTTACAGGCTGTTTAAAATTACAACTTATGCACCAAAAAATCATAAATTAAAAGTTGATGGGCTACAGAAAATTTCAGGCCAATAAAAGCAGTGAATCAAAAGTTATTGCAGTTTAAATTTGAAAAAAAAATACCCGCGGGTATCCGGTTGCCAACTTAAAGGTTAATCGCGCCGTTTTGTCAGAGCTGACATCCGAGCCTGTACGGTCGCGCAACAATACTCCGAGGTTGACAAACGTAAAATGGAAAAAAAATAAATTACGAATCGAGTGAAAGGATATGGGTCAAAACACAGTTGATAAGGGAAGGGGGGGGGGGCTTAGTTTGTAGTTTTGGAACTAATTTGTTTTTCTTTTATACCCGTACCAAAAACAGAAACAAAAATCGAAGCGCAGAAAATGGTTCGGGAAATTTAATGGCTTTCGGCACACAACTCGACGGATACCAGCTTGATAGCACTCACACGGGCAGCTGAATGGCGGTAAGCAGAGCGAGAAGCAGCCGTGGTCAAATTATGGCTCGCTTTTGCGATTATTGAATGAAGCAGCACACACACACACACATCCACGAGCGTGCATTGACGGCTCTGGTTCTGTCTCGCCCGTGTGACGTGTGCGATTGAATGGTTATGTGCGCTCTCTCTCTCTCTCTCAGTCTCCTTCTCAGCGCTGCCACGAACACATTGACAGTGGCGCTCACACAACACAACCGCAGCTGTCACGAATGGAACACACACACACACACATGAATCGCTCCTGTAAACAGCCCTAAAAGCGTACAGGGAGACCAAAAAAGGGCGCCAGAATGGTGCACCGTTGGCAGGTCCGTCGTTTGTACCGTTTGTACGGTTTTCATCGGGCAACACTGCTGCTGGTTTTTTCTCTCTCTTTTTTTTTTTGAAAACGCAGCTTCCCAAACCGTGCGTTGCAGTTTTGTAACGGTCACCGTGGCTCGCCCTTTCGGGTATGGCAGGCAGCAAAATTCGGCGCAGGGGTAGGGCGATGGAAGCGGTTGCTTTGTTTTTGCGCCCTTGTTTTAGGCACCCGGGGTGGTGGGCAAGCACAAGGGAAGAGGGGATTGTTTTAGTTCGTTGTTGGCATTTTTACCCTGAAACCGGGTGTTGGACCGTTGGAATTTTTGAATTTTTTGAATTTTTGCCATCAAACTGTTTGGTGAGGTAAATTGTGTGTTGTTTTTTTTTCGTTTTGTAAAAAAATGATCATTTTAAATGTATTTCAATGCTGACCTGTAACAGGTTCGAAGGGCCAAAGCTATGAAAAACACAATTTTATGTATAATAAAATATGATAGCCAGAGATTACTGATTATACATTTAAATTTCTGCTATAAGGTTAGATAGACAGTTGAAATTAATAATCTCCAAAAAAGTTGACTCCTGATACTGAAAGTGTTGCACCAATTTGAATTAAAAAAAATATCTAATTATCAAAAGCATCGATTTACAGTGTGCGTTGAAGCTATACGATTAATTGGATTTTTGGAGAATAAAAAAAGTGCAAATATTGGGTCAACATGATTTTGTGAACACACAAACCCATGTATTCTCACAATTGCAGAAACATTGTTGTAGTATTAAGCTTTATTTTTAAACTTCTTCTGCTTCTTCTTTTGCTTTGGCACAACAACCGTTGTCGGTCAAGGCTTGTCTGTACCACAATTGGGCTTGGCTTTCAGTGACTTATTCGATAACCCATAGCAGGATAGCAGTGGCGGGTCAAGCCTCTCCGAGGCCCTAGGCGTTTCTAATTTTCTAAGTTTGCTGCAGTTACATTTTTTACTGAAAGCTCAGTTTTTTTTACTGAAGTATCAGTGAAATAAATGACTGAAAATGCATCGATTTATTCTGTCAAAACGACATGTAAGTCCTGAGCCTCAAAAGAAAACATAATGCGATGCCCGCTTGCTCGTGATGAATAAAAATTTAATTCGAGTAAGTGGTTACTTTGGGCCGATCTCGTAGTACAGTCGTCAACTCGTACGACTTAACTTTTTACACATACATTATTATATTATTCATATTCATTCATATTCATATTCATATTCAAATTTATTTGTCTACCTTTTGGTTACACAAATGCTTAAATAATACTTATTACCTATGTTCCTAACCTAACAAAAATTAACACAAATTATCAAAAATTTGAGAAAATTTTTTTTTTAGAAAATTAGAATCTAAAATTTAAAAATTAAAAATTAAGGCAGCACGGGATTATGGAGGGTTCTGATGCGGGATCGGAAAGAGGATAAGGGAAGGTTGAAATCAAACATAGAGAATACACAGTTAAATCGACGAATTGCACGAAGAAGGGGGTCATTACGGCCCACTGCAGTTCGGCGGGAAGGGATCACTAGGGGAGGGCGGTTTCGAAGAACACGGTTAGGGGCGTAGAAAGGGATAGAAGAAAGAAGGGAAGGAGAATCAATATTACCAAGGAGTAATGCGGCAATAAAGGTGGACTGGGCATGGGAACGGCGGTTTTCCAATAGTTCCAGGCCAAGCTGCCGACACCTGTCCTCGTAAGGAGGTATGGGGGAGGACAATCTACCCAGGATTTTACATATAGCAAACCTGGTGAACGATCGCTGCACCCGCTCGATACGTTCCACATGGGTTCGAGCTGTAGGGGACCAGACTATTGAGCAGTACTCCAAAATCGATCTGACCAGAGAGCAGAACAGAGTCTTCAGGCACATTGGGTCGGAGAAATCGCACGCAATTTTCTTTAGGAGACCCAATGTTTTCCGCGCCTGATTGACAACTGAGTCAATGTGGTGGCTGAAGGTGAGGCCTCTGTCAAGCAAGACACCGAGGTCTTTTACGACACAAACACGATTGACTTGTACAGAATTTAGGACGTACGAGTAAGTGATTGGAGACTGCGAACGACTAAACGAAATGACGTTACACTTATCAGGACATAATGTGAGGGAATTACTAGAACACCAAGACGAAAAACGATCAAGAATATTTTGTAGGGAAATGCAATCTCTAGGAGACGAAACTGGGAGAAAGATTTTGAGGTCGTCTGCGTAGCAGAGGAAACTCTCAGGAGGGAGGGTGGTACGGACATCATTAATAAAAATTATGAACAGCAAAGGACTTAGAACACTACCTTGCGGTACGCCTGCACTACATGAAAAGGGAGTCGAAAACATATAATTAAATTTAACACTATAGGAACGATCACATAGAAAAGAACGTAACCAAGATACAAAAAGATTATTGACGTCAAGTTGTGAAATTTTATTTAGAAGTAAGGAATGAGGATATTATTACAGTTAATACACAAAATAACTGGTTTATGATATTAAACAATGCGATTGGTTATATTGTTGTTTTTCTTGAATTATTTTATCATCCAAGCAAGTTTCAAATTCGTTTTATTAACTTACAATTACTGAAATTGATTGTAAAAATTCTTCAATCAAGAGTCAGCAGCATAGTGTGCAAAAGTCATAAAAAGTTCCAAACAATTAAGCAAAATCGCAATATCGCTTCTCAATGTACCCTTCCTTCCATGTTGCAAATTTGTTTCAGGATATAGGGTAAACGTACCTATAGTGGTGCTAGTACCAATAGTGGTGGTATTGCACTAAAATGCATCTCATACAATAAATTAACAGTAGTTAAGTTATTTATGATAGTGTGAAATGTTCTCTAGCCTTTTACAAAGGATTTAAAAATGAAATGGGGCCATTCCCTTTCTTAGTGACCGAAAAATCCATTATTTTGTAAAAGGTATCAACATTTTTCCAAAATCCTTAGGATTTCATAACGATACTCATATTCTTGTTAACGTTCTAAATGACCACATAACTACGCAATTATTAGTTTTTTAGCATAATTGTTATCAAATGATATTGTTTTATTCAAATTCATTGGCTTTTGACCATATTTACGTATTTTTAAATGTTTTTTATGATAGTGCTTTATAGGTACACCAAACAGGCATGTTCCTATAGTGGTCCTAGTTCTAAAATCAATAAAAACAGCTAATTTTAGATTTTTTTCGACGACATTTTTGACATGTCGTACTGTTTTCATTAAAATAAGCAACAAAAATTAGTTTTCTGTAAGTAATTTGTGAAACAAAGGCCAAAATTCGCTTATCTGGCTGAGTGAAAAATCGACTTCAAATCGAGCAAACTCTTCTGAGTATGCGTTGACGACAGGTGTTATTCAGTACTTCAGTCAATATTTTCATCAACCAAATTCATACATTTTTTACGATCAAATTACGAAAGATATCATTATTATGGCAGTAATCCATGCTATTCATACGAAAACAGCCTCAAAACTAAGTTATATTGATATTATACACTGTTTTGAGGCATCTTTGTTTACCACCACTATAGGAACACGATACGACGACTATAGGAACCATACCACCATTATAGGTACAACGAAGCAATCACAAAAATATGTATTTTTTTTCGTAGATTCGATGTGTTTTATGGTAAAAATGGTTTTGATTGCGAAGATAAAACAATTTCCAACTGTTATGTGTTGAAATATTCAGAAATTGTCGTTTCTGACACTTTAAATCCATTAAAATACATTTGTACCACCACAAATTGCACCACTATTGGTACATTTACCCTATCTGAAGATGGTACAAAAACCTTAACAGCTGAAAAATTATCGAGACAAACGTACAATCGTTCAGTACTATTATGAGGCCAGGTCAGACAAATTGATAGCACATTTCCTTAAAAAATACTCCTAGAAAATCGTTGCATCCTTAAAAATCAATAGTGTATAACCATTGTTCTCGTAAAATCAACAGTCAGGTTTTTATGGAATTATTCGTTTCTATTTTCTAATTTCTCCTCAAATTTGACCATATTGATTGGTCCGACAATCCATATTATGGTGATCAAATTTGGAGGAATTCAACGATATGAATTGTCATATTAAAATATGTTCAGTTAATTTTTGATGAATAGGGTCTTCCTATCTTTCAAAATCGCGCAAATATTTTCTCGGGCCTGACTGCATATTGTGGCGGGCCAGACTTTGCCGACCGCTACCGACAGCTTAATTAGTTCAAATTTTACGCGATCATTCATATCGATGTTTCCTTTCCGTCGACCCTTCCAAATTTGACCCAAACCCTTCAACAGCTTGCCTTTCCACCAGCACTTCGTCCAGTCCACAATTTTGACTTGGGCCCCAAAGGTTAGCCGGGGCACGAGTTCTTAGTTTTTGCGTGATAACATAGACACAGGCCAAATTAAAGAGCGCACATGTCGACATCGGAATCGATTCTTGAATGAAACCTCAACAGATAAAAAGAGCGGAGCCTTTTAACGTCGTATGTGCATGTAGTTTGCGTGAGGCATCTCTTGTAACGGATTTTCGCTTTACCCAACTCGTGCGTAGCGTTCAATGCATTTGATCCAACGCTTTGGGCCAACGATGATGAAATGATATTGTTTTGGGGCTATATTGGGTTGACAACACCAAATGGAAGGGGTCCCTCAATCGAAGGGATCATCAACGGGGCCCCCAAATGGCCGAGGCAATGGAGATTGTTCTTCGTATTATGGCTGTATATGGCTGTATGTAGATGCAGCTGTAACGGTTTTTGGTCTTGTTGTATTCGCAAAAATTGAAATAGTCGATAAAAAACCATATATAAATGAACATGGTCCATAGGTTCCTTGAGTATTTTTATACCCTTCCCCCTTCCTTCTAACTGAAACCTTTCCCATTTCCACTTCTCTTCGGTCCACAAACTTAATGTGTTCGATTAGGGCCAAGAATGAAAATTTTAGTTTTTGCATTAAAAGACACACACAATCCACTATCACCAGGCCAGGAATGTGAATACCATTTTTCGCGTGAAAACAGCTGCCTGTTTTCGGCACACATCTGCAAAACAAGTGTAGGGGCCCCAGACAAGCACAGGCACGTTTCATCCAAGCCAAATTGAAAAGCGCACACATCGATATCGATGGAATCGTTTCTCGAATAAAACCTCTACCCACTGGAGTAGTGATGGGTAAAGTTGGCAAAAATCCGGAGTCGACTCCGATCCGACTCCGATAAATTCGGAATCGACTCCGGAAGGTAGGTCCGCGCTGCAATATCCGGCGTCGTTTGGAATCGTCCGGAGTCGTACGGAGTCGCCCGGAGTCGCCCGGAGTCTGAGTCATTCGGAGTCATCCGGAGTCGTTCGGAGTCGTTCGGAGTCGTCCGGAGTCGTCCGGAGTCGCCCGGAGTCTGAGTCGTCCGGAGTCGTTCGGAGTCGTTCGGAGTCGTCGGAGTCGTTCGGAGTCGTCCGGAGTCGCCCGGAGTCGAAGTCGTCCGGAGTCGTTCGGAGTCGTTCGGAGTCGTTCGGAGTCGTTCGGAGTCGTTCGGAGTCGCCCGGAGTCGCCCGGAGTCGGAATCGTTCGGAGTCGTTCGGAGTCGTTTGGAGTCGTTCGGAGTCGTCCGGAGTCGTCCGGAGTCGCCCGGAGTCTGAGTCGTCCGGAGTCGTTCGGAGTCGTTCGGAGTCGTCGGAGTCGTTCGGAGTCGTCCGGAGTCGCCCGGAGTCGAAGTCGTCCGGAGTCGTTCGGAGTCGTTCGGAGTCGTTCGGAGTCGTTCGGAGTCGTTCGGAGTCGCCCGGAGTCGCCCGGAGTCGGAATCGTTCGGAGTCGTTCGGAGTCGTTTGGAGTCGTTCGGAGTCGTCCGGAGTCGTCCGGAGTCGCCCGGAGTCTGAGTCGTCCGGAGTCGTTCGGAGTCGTTCGGAGTCGTCGGAGTCGTTCGGAGTCGTCCGGAGTCGCCCGGAGTCGAAGTCGTCCGGAGTCGTTCGGAGTCGTTCGGAGTCGTTCGGAGTCGTTCGGAGTCGTTCGGAGTCGCCCGGAGTCGCCCGGAGTCGGAATCGTTCGGAGTCGTTCGGAGTCGTTTGGAGTCGTTCGGAGTCGTTCGGAGTCGTCCGGAGTCGTCCGGAGTCGTCCGGAGTCGTTCGGAGTCGGAGTCTTTCGGAGTCGTTCGGAGTCGTTCGGATTTGTTCGGAGTCGTTCGGAGTCGTTCGGATTTGTTCGGAGTCGTTCGGAGTCGTAGACTCCGGACGTCTTCGGTCGACTCCGGACGACTCCGAACGACTCCGACTCCGGGCGGATCTAGTGGTTCCATTTTGCCGGAGTTGGAATCGAACTAACAATAGTCGGAGTCGGATCGGAGCCGTGGGTGCGCTCCATACAGCACATCACTACACTGGAGCACTGTTGCTTGCCGTTGATGTTAGTCAATTTTTCCTGCTAATTTTACCGGCTACGAGCCGGTGTATTGATATTGTGTTTCGGGGATACGAAGTCGTACATCCAGAAGGACGGGGCCCCCTAGATCGCCGGGGGCCCTTGGCGACCGCCCAGTCCGCCCACCGTTTAACGCGCCACTGTTATATCATCGTAAGACATGCATGATTTAAGTTCTACCTTCGATTTTCATCAATTCCTCCTAAGTTTTCGCTGCAAAATTGTTGGAGTGGAGTTTTTGCACCACGTTGGTGCAGAAAAAAAAATCGA